>NW_005179200.1:105955-110576 GCF_000350225.1 Chondrus crispus
ACATAAGCCATCGAGTAAGAACTGTGCAGCGGTGCCTTTGTCCTGTATGCCGGGGTAGTTGACGGCACGAATCCGGGTCCGTATGTTCTTGTGCAGTGTAATGTATTCGAGCATAGGTGTTCCGGGTTTCAGGGTGGTCTCGCGAGCGAGGGCGCTCAGGAGATAGGGGGCATTGCTGGGGTTGGCGGTGGTGATCTCGTGGAGTCTGTTGCACAAGTCGTGAGGAGTGAGAAGAAGATCTGCGTCGGAGAGGAGAGATCGAACTTCTTCAGAGAGGCTGTGGAATATCAGTGCCAGACATCCGTCTCTTCACCCGCAACAAACGCCAGAAAGACGTTTGTTGCGGGTGAAGAGACGGATGTATTCCAGTTCGGTGGGGAAGGGGAGGTTGGTGTCCAGATGTTCGTCACAATTGTTGATAGAGGTTACGAGGACTAAGTTGATGTGCCATTAGCTGAAATTAGTGAGTGTCAGTTGAGTGACGGAGATGCGTGGGCAGTCGGGCGTGGGAGAGAGATCCATGTTGGGGAGGTGTTGATGGGAGATATTGACGTTGTGGGGAGATAGTAGGTCAGGGATGGAGGGGAGTCTCAGGGAAAGGAATGGTTGACGTGGGAGAGGGGTGGATCGGCCGGGGCCGGTTGGGGTGTTTGTGTGATGTGATGATCGGCCGTGGGCCGGTTTGGTGAGGGTTGGTGGGAAAGGGGATGGAGAGAGTGGTCTGTGGAACCGGAAAAGGAAAAGGGCCTATAACCTGTAGGAGAGACTCAAGCCTTTGTCGTTTTTACTGAGGGAAGGAGCTACGACGGTGTTAAATATCGTGGAGGGGCTATATACACGTGTAAGATAGGACAGAATTGTTATTTGGGAGGGCATCGTTAAACGCATTCCAGAGTGTTACAGACTTGAAGTATCATTCTTGGTCACCTTTAACGTCGGTCCATGGAGCGATCTTCCAATCGAAGCGAGGGCGGGACAGTAGATGGTTCGGGGGCGCTGGGCCCATAACTATGAAAGTTTTGCACGACGGGAGGGCACCCGACGTGAAACATACAAAGGGGTCGGCGCGGGCGAGACGGTACGGGCCCCATAGCGTCTCGCTCGCACTTACCGCTCCTATTGAGTAGGAGCAGAGCAGAAAACGTGAGCAGAGCAGTGGTCGTTGAACAGTGTATACCAGGTACTCGTCTGCTCTTTTTATTCAGTGAGGGCAATTCATACAGAGCGTTTATATAGTCCTTTCGAGACCAGCAAATTCCATTCTTGTGTGTCTACGGGCGACACTTAGGGTTCCTCATAGAGGAGCAGGATACCGGAAGTTGTATCCGGCACGTTGTGTACTATTCTTGACAAGTTGGATCAGTAGCAATTGACATGCATTGAGCCAAACATTACGTGTCCATTAATTATGACTAGCGGTAGTCATATTCATAATCATTGCTCGTTCTGAGCAAGATCCCCCCTAGTGGTCCGATTCGTCGGTCCTCGTTGGAGGCGGTTCTTCTATCCCCAAGTCCCTCCGGTCCCGATGCTGGACCCAGTCACGCGCGATAATTACCGTTCACATAACCAAGACGCTCGGTTATGTGTGAAATATTTCTGATCATGAGAAATGGCGTCGCCTCTCCCTTTGCTCAATACAGAAGAAAAGAGCTCTTCGCATAGGCCGCCGCAGCCACGAACGTCTGGGTGATAATATTGCCTAGAGCCATGTAGCCTGACTTGAATTATCGGATCAATATGCATCTGTCTTGTTTCTATTCTTTGCGCATTTACGTTGCCTTACTACAGTCACTAATCAGAATTAGGGTCCGAATTATCTAGATTAAGTATTGATTTAATTATCCATCAAGTTGGGCATAGCGGCCGACAAGTCATCAAGCTGACAATCAGAATCACGCCTACATAACATCCTGCTCTTGTCAAATGAAACGATCCTCGTCATGTGAGGCGGGTTAGTGTTAGCCTACGAATTGTCGTCCTGAGGTTCTACGAGAAGGTGGTAGCTTGCGTTTTTCTAGTAGGTTTTACCAAGCTGTATCTCTCTACTTAGGCTGTGATTTCAGAAAGTAAAAGGAGCTCTGTTCGGCACGAAGTTAGAAAGAAAGAGAAGTCATCTCGTCGCCCTCGGAAGATCCAGGAACCCCGCTCGCTCAAGGCTCCATAATCATCAATAACCAGTTGCTTGAAACGAAAGTGGGGCAGATGAGGATGAGACCCTTAAGTCTTTGAAGCGTCTTGTAAAATACACCAGTATATCTCGAAGTAATTTGTGCTGTGGCATGAGCGCAGCATGTCTTAAACCAAGACATTTTAGGCCAAACGCAGCGTTCGTGATATCGGGAGGATCTTCATGTTGGGAATCTACTGAGGAGAAGGGGAACTGTCCGGGCCAGGACAGAGGAAGGAGCGCTACCCAGGGTACATGTATGCAGAAACAATGTTCACATCAAACATTCAACTTTAGGCATATATGAAACCCAATAGAACAGTCTCACCAAGTACTGCCATGATACGTGTGCTTGTACGTTTGTGATTTGGTTAGATAAGAAACATCGTATTATCTCTCGAACCAAAAAACAGGTGCCCTCATAGCTGATTCTACGCATAGTGGTGAAAACCAAACGAAGACCCTAAGACTTCAATTTACCAGTTTGTCCGTCTCACAACCATTCCGCTAAAAGCACAAAAACATGTCAATACATGGAGAAGCGGTATTACATAGATACGTAATATTTCACGTAGGCTCTATCTTAGATAGATACTTTTTAAAGTACTTTATTTAAAAATAAAGTATCTATCTAAGATAGATAAAGTTTTATCGTGGATGAGAAAAGCCGTTTTGCAAGAAATAAATTTTTTTACAGGAGAGATAAAATCATAAAAAGTTGGACAACTTCGTCACCAATCAGGCTCGAATCCAATGCTTCGCAAGAAAAAAACAAGTGCTATGATTTGTTTGTCAGGACTCACAAGAATCCGAGTACTCGGAGAGGACAGTGCTGTGCTCTAGGGAGTCGTCCGAAAATGAACCCAAAGTTAAGTCGCTCAGACGCGACATTCGGAAATGTCCAGCATCTTCTGGCGAAAGTCGCAACGGTTCTTCCGTTCCAGCAGCTCCAGGAAGGGTTGCAAAATATAGAAACGCAATCTCTGCCGTTCCAGCCGGTTTGAAAAGTACCCGCGTCAACACGAGAAGTGCTGCAGCTACACATACAGCGATTGACAGCGATAACCAGTTCAAGGTTCTTCCCATCTCCTGCCACGCAACGGATGGCCGTGGAGGCGTTTGTCCCGTGCCGAGAATAAGGTCGTACCGATCCGGGCCGCTTAACCCGAGCCCATATGCTCCCTTGAACACAACCTGAGCAAATGCCAATGCCTCGGGGCCTCGCGGGATAAGACCCGAAACCTTCGTGACATGTCTCACTGATGCCACTTGTCGATATCTCTGTCTCTGCTGAAGCTGAATAACATTCACCAAAGGGCCGTTCTCGGTTAAGAACGAGAAATTGAGGTTGTTGAGCCGCTCCAAAGTCACGCTCTCATCGTTTTTCCTATTCTTGTACTCAGTGAACAAGAAGGCAATGAATTGCTTGTGCATAGCTTCAACGCGTTTCTCGAAATTAAAATGAAAGCGGCGCTTAGTCATGACTCGGACGTGGAGATCGTGGAGAATGTAGTAGGCCCTTACGAAATACTTGGCCTGGAGCGGTTCTTCACCTTCATCTGCTGCGACCTTGGTGATGGTAATAGTGTGTTCGGCCCCAAATTCATGCACGTGAGATTCAATGGTATAGTTAACCTCTACGTTGGCGTCTTCAAAGTCGGCAAGGGAAACGTTGAACGGGTTTTCTTTCATGTTCAAGCTAACGCAGGAAGTAATTTGAGTTGGTCCTTGCTCGAGTTGAGGAAGATTGAGGCGTACAGTTGAACAGGGGCGGCTTAGTCCGGATGTGAGTTTGCGTTGGATTTGGTTCCAGTCTGGATTTTCAAGTTCCTTAATTTGAAAGGCGTTATCAGTATTGGACACATCTCGCAGTTGCGGAGTTGAAAGCATAAGAATGAAGATCTCGAGACCGAAGGTTGTTGCGATGACGAGGCTTGCGACGATAAGTAGTTTGACATCAAAACGTTTGGTTGTACTGGGCTGGCCTTTGCGGCGGGTTTGCAACAAGTTGGTGAACTTCAAGCCTCGAGCAAGGTCGAGAAAGTATTTTATGGAGAATGCAAAGGAGTCGACTTTCCCCCTGTCCGTGCGCAGCAGGATGGAGGTTAGGATTCCTTCAATCAACAGAATTAGGACGACGGACAAGATGGCCAAGATGATGTCGTCGCGGTCGGTAAGGTCGAGCGAGAAGGGGCCAGTAGCATGTCTGGAGATCGGGATTTCGTCAGCAAGAAAAGTGCAGTAGTTAATACCAACCTCTGAGGCGTTGTTGGGGCGAACCAAGTCTTCTTTGATAAGGGAAACGTTGTAGGAAAAGTAAGGTTTGTTCCAGGCATCAATAAGGGAGGTGAAGTTTGGTCGGTTGGTCATGTTGGTTTTGAGGGGAAGGAGAAAAGAATAAGAAGAAGATGGTGAGAGGGGCCCCGAAGTCTAGGGAACGCGCTAAGAGTA
>NW_005179201.1:0-78792 GCF_000350225.1 Chondrus crispus
GATGTGCATATGAGACACATATGGTCGTCGCTTTCGGCGCTGTCCTGCTCGCAGTAGTGCATAACTAATGCCTTTCGAACGTAGCTTCCAAGCTCAACCAGCGCTCTTCTTTCGTTTCGTTGTTGTATCATCACCCCGTATCCATCTTCTTCAGCTTCGCACTCCTTCACTGCGCAATATCGTGTTGTTTCTTGACTTTCTTTCTCACGAGCGTCCAGAATCCGGACTTGAACCACGGCTAGCACCATCCAGAACCTTCTGTCTTCATCATGCTCAGAATCATTGTTCTCATGAAGAGTGAATGTGAGATCAGGATCTGCGGTCAAAACTACAGAAGAATGCAAGGCTTGAATCACGCTCCCATAAGATATAGTGGCCAAAACAGATGTCTGGTCTCTTTTTCGCCCGTCTGTTATTTTGCACCACTTGGCATTTCCATATATCTGTACGGTTACGGAATTTCCATGGTCCGGCCGGCCACTTCTAAGACGTAGCTTTTGTTTCCATAAATGCTCTAAAAACTCCCTTGCTTTCAACAGAAATGCAAGGTCAGTTGATTGGAACATTTCCGAATGTTGACCTCCGTCTGCAGTGTTTCCGAGGTTCATAATTACTGAATTGTCTACGCGCCAGTCCTTCCTACTAAGAGACGACGATAAGAGTCCTTTCCGATGTAATCGAAGGTTCTGCAGAACAGGAGTTGGGAAGCCGTCCTGAAGCTTTTGTAGAAATCTTCCCGCATCCTGAAGCCCAGAACTGTCGTAGCCCAAGAGATTTAAAACCGACTTCGCTGTCTCAAAGCTCCAGCCGTTCTCACTAGTGTCAATGCCTTCAGTTTCAATTGCCAGACGAGTCTTCCAGTCGTTGGCAAGACGATGTTCCATAGCCTGTAATTGTGAGTTTTTCATATTGGATTGAGCTACCCCCCTCTTCAATGGCTGATGAGCGCTTTCAAACAACAACTCTTGTACATGTCTTACACTACCGAACAGTGGCAATGTATGTGTGAAGAACTCCAACAATCTGTGAAGGTTTGGTTTGTCCAAATGAGTGGAGGCAAAGCTGTTTGTGCGACAAAGCTTATCTACTCGAGATAGGTAACGAAGTGCCATATTACGAATCTCTAGAAGTCTCTTGGTTCCTCCTTCTTCATTGTGTGTGTCTAATGACCTCTTACCATCTATCCTTGAGTCCGGAAAGTACTGCGTTCTGCTCACGAGAGAGGAAAACAGGTCGAGGAGGTCGAGAGCTTCATCGATAGTAGCACAGTTTCCGCTCTCTCTCTCGCCTTTGATTTTGTTCACGTACCAAGCACTCTTCATCGCCCGTGGTGCTACCAAGAGCAGGCAGTACATAGACGATATCGTCATTGAATGTAGCACATGCTTGTCATGGTTGATTAGGCTCTCCTGATATATGAGATAGCCATCCTTCAAAGCCATCTTGGCAATTGCCTCGGCATCTTTGCGTACATCTTTTGGTAGCAGTGTTATACAGAGATTCATGATGTCGTGACCAATCCCGAGGAAAAGATGATCGGGAGCCACAACGCATGAGCGATACGAATCGAAAACAGAAGGAACAACCGGTTTGCTACTGCCGAGTACACGAGGCACACGAGCGCGAACTTGTCGCAGTTTCTCAGAGAGTTGATGAAGTGCCTGCAAACTTGTCTCAAACGTATCTGCGTCATCCATTCCGAGGGCTTTCAACTCTTCCCTGGATAACTTGGATCTCCTCAATGCAGTAGCCCGGTTCTCATCTCTCGCGAAAGATGGATGGTCGGAATGGATGCGGGTTGTGTAACAATACTTGCTTCCTTGAAATCCAGACTTGTCGTACCTACCATAGCTGCATAAGTGACATGGAACATTGGAGCAGTGCCCCAGTAGGTCCAAAGTGTGGGACACTGCAGGATAGTCTCCAACGTACCCGACGACATCGAGAAAAAGAACAACCTTCTCTCCTTTTGCAGTGGTCATCTCAAATCCCTTTTCTGTCCCCTCAATGATATCATCAATAACTGCCGCCAGTACCTCGTTTGTAGATACCCCTGGAGGAGTTAGCCCGATAGGTCTGATGGCTCCTGCTCCATTGCGGTTCTCCGGAGCCATACCTATTGGCAGCATGTATACACCACCCATGCTTCCTTTCTTTCCAATGTACGGCGTAAATCCATCAGAGTACAGAAACATTCTATACACAACGTACTTTCTTCCATCTTCCAAACGTCCACTGCTTTCCGCATCGACGCGATGACCCTTGTTCATTGGATTATCATCGGCAGATACTTGTTTCACTACGGTTTTGTCAAACATCTGGTTGTAAACGCCCCTATTCGTTCCGGTGAGATTCGAAACATTTCTTTCAGAAGATACAACCAAGCTGGTGGCGTAGTCGTCATCACAGTTCTGTCTTCTCCACATCCTATACACAAGGAAGGGTGTTTGCGTTGGTTCTTCCGAATCTTCGGCGTCTGGCTGTCCTGGGAGTGCAAGTTCGACGACCATGTCACTGGGAAGGAATGCCCGAGATTCTGGTCTCTTCGTCTTCATCGTTTTGGTACGCTTTGAATTGGACTCCGCCTGCGGTTCTGTCCAGTTTGGCTCATCGTAAACAAAGAAGGAAGATACAACTGCATGAAATCTCATGTTCGTTGAGGACGTTACTGCAAACTGGGCTTGCATCAATCTGCCCTTCACCGCGTCACTTGTTTCGACCGTAATGTTAAGAAGGAGCCCTTTTCGCAGTTTCACTGTCACATCATCTTCGGTTGGAATCCGATAAACAGATAGACTCCCAGCCCTATCCTTGATTATTGGAGTGTCCTCAATATCCGAGAACCTCGGTATCTCGATTGACGGATCCATATCATGCCGTCTTCCTTGCACCATCTCCCGCAATTTTGCTGTCGAAAAGTCAAGTTTTGCCCAGTTGCTCGGTCTTACAATCATGGTCGGAGCGCTGTCCTGTGAGGTATACTTTCCAACGCCAGCCTTCGACCCAGACTTGGACAAATCCACAGTAAACATTTCTACATGACAAGGAACGAAGAAGTTGGATTTCGCAAATGGACGAACACGTCTCTTCAGAGTAGATGTACTTGGCAGTTTGAGAGTGAGCTGCCTTTCATTCGGTCTCCAGTTCCTAAAGTTGGCAAGTGTCTGATACGCAGTCTCGCTGAGACGCGTGCTCCCAGTTGCTGTTATCAGTGATGCAATATTTGTCCACGTCAATCGAATTCCACCAGAAGCGCTTTCGAACATGCTGTCTATCAGCTCCTCAGACTCCTCAGCTTCGTAGGCATTGTCCTGCTCAACGCTCAATCCAATGTCTAATCCAGAAATTCCTTCGCTTTCTTCACAACGGATCGTGTTATTTCGTTCGGGGTGAGGACTTGATGGAAGTGCCTCCACACCGTCATGCATGACGCCTTGGTATTCTTGGAGGTCGCTTAAAAGCCCGTCTTTCAAAAGGGAAGCGTATGATTCTGACTGACCGTCTAGTAACATGAACCCATCTCCTGGACGTTTAGCTGGCTTTGTAGACAGTTGCCTACATGGCCTTGCTCTTTTTCGATTTCTTTCAAGCTGAGGTTCAGAAGAAGATGGTGCGTGCCCATCCGAAGTAGTCCCTTGTGATGCAACATCTTCGGAACGCTTTGCATAAGGTCCGCGTTTTTTAAGAACCCAACGACTCTTGCTTTGACGCCCCATCTGTGACAGTTTCGACCAGGTCCGCAACTAGAAGTGGGGCTGCAGTGAAGTTTGGCATGGACCTCGGCATTAACAAGATTTCAGCAAGCTTACTGCTCTACAGCCGAAAGAAGGTCTTTTGTTACATTTGGCGATGCATACGGTTGTGCCGTTAATATTAAAGCTTGGTTCAATGAGTAGAAACGGTAAAAAGGATATGCTCCTACTCGCATTTTGATGTGATGCCGCATGCAAAAGCTCAATGAATGGCTGTCGTTAAGGACAGCCATGCCATACCGAATTCGGTAATTTCAAATTGAGATTTCAGTACGACACGTGCCCATGAACAGTTTCAAATATCTAGCTACCGGTTTTTTCTGAACACTGCATATATATATGCAGCAATATAGTTCCAGGACCAGATCCAACTCTCTGCACGCCCGTCGTCCGCAGTCTTGATCCACCATGCATCCCGTTTTCTGACAGTTTCCTTTCTGCGAGTTGCGTGTTCGGTTGACATATCATCCACACAGTAAGTGAAGCTACTTCTCCCACAGTCTTGACCCACAACGCATCCGTTTCTCTAACAGTTTCCGTTCTGCGAGTTGCTTGTCTGTTTGAAATATCATCCGCAGTAAGTGACGCCACTTCTCTCACAGTTCTGACCCACCACGCATCCATTTTTCTAACAGTTTCCTTTCTGCCAGTTGCGTGTTTGGTTTAGATGTCATCCACAGTAAGTGACGCCACTTCTACCACAGTCCTGACCCACCACGAATCCATTTTTCTAACAGTTTCCTTTCTGCGAGTTGCGTGTTTGGTTTAGATGTCATCCACAGTAAGTGACGCCACTTCTACCACAGTTCTGACCCACCACGCATCCATTTTTCTAACAGTTTCCTTTCTGCGAGTTGCATGTTTGGTTTAGATGTCATCTACAGTAAGTGACGCCACTTCTTCCACAGTTCTGACCCACCACGAATCCATTTTTCTAACAGTTTGCTTTCTGCCAGTTGCATGTTTGGTTGAGATATCATCCACAGTAAGTGACGCCACTTCTCCCACAGTCCTGACCCTCCACACATGCATTTTTCTAATAGTTTCCTATCTGCAGGTTGCGTGTTTGGTTGAGATATCATCCACAGTAAGTGACGCCACTTCTCCCACAGTCCTGACCCACCACAAATCCATTTTTCTAACAGTTTCCTTTCTGCCAGTTGCGTGTTTGGTTGAGATATCATCCACAGTAAGTCACGCCACTTCTCCTACAGTTCTCACCCACCACGAATCCATTTTTCTAACAGTTGGCTTTCTGCGAGTTGCGTGTTTGGTTGAGATATCATTCGCAGTAAGTGACGCCACTTCTGCCACAGTCCTGACCCACCACGCATCCATTTTTCTAACAGTTTTCTTTCTGCGAGTTGCGTGTTTGGTTGAGATATCATCCACAGTAAGTGACGCCACTTCTACCACAGTTCTGACCCACCACGAATCCATTTTTCTAACAGTTGGCTTTCTGCGAGTTGCGTGTTTGGTTGAGATATCATCCACAGTAAGTCACGCCACTTCTCCTACAGTTCTCACCCACCACGAATCCATTTTTCTAACATTTTTTTTTCTGCGAGTTGCGTGTTTGGTTTAGATGTCATCCACAGTAAGTGACGCCACTTCTCCCACAGTCCTGACCCACCACGAATCCATTTTTCTAACAGTTTCCTTTCTGCGCGTTGCATGTTTGGTTTAGATGTCATCTACAGTAAGTGACGCCACTTCTCCCACAGTCCTGACCCTCCACACATGCATTTTTCTAATAGTTTCCTATCTGCAGGTTGCGTGTTTGGTTGAGATATCATCCACAGTAAGTGACGCCACTTCTCCCACAGTCCTGACCCTCCACACATGCATTTTTCTAATAGTTTCCTATCTGCAGGTTGCGTGTTTGGTTGAGATATCATCCACAGTAAGTGACGCCACTTCTACCGCAGTTCTGACCCACCACGAATCCATTTTTCTAACAGTTTCCTTTCTGCCAGTTGCGTGTTTGGTTGAGATATCGTCCACAGTAAGTCACGCCACTTCTCCTACAGTTGTGACCCACCACGAATCCATTTTTCTAACAGTTTTCTTTCTGCGAGTTGCGTGTTTGGTTTAGATGTCATCTACAGTAAGTGACGCCACTTCTCCCATAGTTCTGACCCACCACGCATCCATTTTTCTAACAGTTTCCTTTCTGCGAGTTGCGTGTTTGGTTGAGATATCCTCCACAGTAAGTGACGCCACTTCTCCTACAGTCCTGACCCACCACGCAACCATTTTTCTAACAGTTTTCTTTCTGCGAGTTGCGTGTTTGGTTGAGATATCATCCATAGTAAGTGACGCCACTTCTGCCGCAATCATGACGAACCGGGCATCCCCGTTTCTGACAGTTTGCTTTCTGCGAATTGCGTGTTTGGTTGAAATCTCATGCGGAGACACGAGTGCGCTGCAGACGTTTGGTAAGTGAGCGCTTTCTCTAGGCAATGCCGTTTTGCGATTACCTACAAAGCTGTAACGTAAGTTCGCACATTCTCTAACACATTGAAAGTTTCGAAGAACTGTTCTGACCAAGCTTCACAGCGTTCCTTGTCTCACTGCAGGTCAACCCGCCCGTCTTCTAACTCAGGATCAGGTAAGCCATCAGTACACCCTCCTTGGTCTATCAGAATTCCAATCCACCATCATGACGTACTGTGACCGTAACTGACCTCTCTTGTTATGTTTCTTGGCGTTGATTATTGTATTTAACAGAAGCGCAATGAACCACTGCTGCGGTATTCCGGTATTTGGACGGGGTAGATGTAGTGTATGTAGCCGTAACAATACTCTTTGGTTGCTACAAATAAATGTGATGTGAACGCCGCTGGAACCGCTATCGGTTTCATCCTTCGGGTTGGGACCGTTTCTGGACCGGCGGGGTGATATCATCTTTGCAAGAAAGGTACTGGATTAACATTTCATTGACTGAGAGTAGGTCGGAGCATTACGTCTAGTGTTGCATTGGAGCTGCGAATGGAGACATATTTTCACTGCCCTGGAGCAGCAAAACATGGTCGTCGGTGGCTGCGCATATGCAGCGATGATCACCGTCTCATCATTGCATCAATGTAAAAGCGGTTGGCCCTGCGGGACCTGCCCGTGTACAGCGCCAGCCAGCCATCTACCGCCGCAGGCCAGGCAGAGACGCTGTACCATAACTATGCTGCTTTTCAGCCAATGGCTTTTGGCACTGCGAGACTTACCCGTGTGCAGCGCCAGCCAGTCATCTCCCGCCACAGGCCGGGCAGAGACGCTGTGCAATAACTCTGCTGCTTTTCAGCCAATGGCGTTTGGCACTGCGAGACTTACCTGTGTGCAGCGCCAGCCAGTCATCTACCGCCACAGGCCAGGCAGAGACGCTGTGCCATAACTATTCCGATTTTCAGCCAATGGCGTTATTGGTAAAAAATGTGCCAAATCGCGACATGAAATCAACAAGCGTTGCTACATTTATGACACATTTTTTGCTGGCCCGGACCAAAATATTTGCGCCGATTTTTTATTGCCTCCGATAGGCTGATTTGACCTTCCTGTGTTCTTCCTCGGAGTCGGAGGGCTCGCAGGCGTCTGCTTCACGCCACGACCACCTCCCCGCACAGTACGGGAACAAATCAGATCAAGAACATCGCGCGCCGCGCCTGGGTGCTGCGCGGACCAAGGATGCAACGCCGCGGCTCACCGCGAGACGGAGTATGACACCTGCGCGACACTCGAGTCGTGTCGAACGGCGACGCCGTAGAGCGCGCGGATTGACGGAACCGTACCGGAGGGCGGTACGGAAAGGCCCCTCGACGTTCTCACAAACCAAGCAGGCGATGAACCGGCGGATGTCGACGCCGCCGGTAAAAAGATCTTCCGCAAGCTCGCGACGCAAGTCGAGCCGGGGCTCGACTTGATCCAGCGCAACGGTGTGAACTACGCGCTCAAAGGACGCAGAGCGTGCACGACGACTATGAAGCATCTCTGTGAGCTCGTCGACGCGCTCGACGCGATCTTGAGACAGACCTCTACCGGAAGGAAACTATGACGCAGAAAAAAAAATCGGTGGGGCTATGCGCAGAGGTGGCCGCGCCGATGCCCCGCTCATCAACAACGTCGGGCATGGGAATACGAGACGCATACACCGCGCTACGAGATGAGTCAGGGCCGAAAGGGGCGGAAGGGGACAAAACAAAAAGGAGGATAGGAGGTTCCGCGTAAGTCCGGACGGCAGCCGATGTGGCGATATGAGGTGCGGTCGGACGATGTACCGGCCGCCGGCGTGGATAGAAAAAAAAATGGAGGGCAGATGCCACTTTTCTCGCGACGACATATCAGGGGGGTCCTACCTCCCCTTGCCGACAAGAAAGAAGGTCAAGAAGATGGAGGAGGGACGTTCGCCCTGCCTCTGACCCAACGACACACCCGGACGCGCTCGTATGGGGCACGCGAGCGAGACGAGAAGCGAAGTGCACTACTGTCTCCCCTGAACTATCGAGCAATTGCGATGGCTACCATATCTTGGGACAGCCCGCTCGCGTGAAATTTCGAGGAGTGCGGCAAAACCGCGGACACGCTGACAGACTCTTTAACGAACGAGAGGGTCCCTTACGACTAAACGTACGGAAGCGGGGTGGTCCGATCACCCACGAATCTCCGCGACGCCCTGCCACCGTGCCTCGACGACGTGTACGGCAGTCGCGTAGGGAAGACCGCGCGGAAGGAGGAAAATCCCCACGTGGGACGGGGCGCATTTTCGGCAAACGTAAGGGGTCCTCTTCGCACCCTGACGCGTTTTTCGTTTAACACAACAGTTGTGTACTGAAAAACGGGGTGAGGGCCGCGGAGCGTTCGTGACGAGAAGGGGACCCTCGATTTCCGACGTCACCCCCCCTCGCTCGCCCCATCGGACGGGGTGGGGCGCAAAGGCCGTAACGCGAAAAAGAAGGGAAGGGTCGGACGGTCCGTCGGTGAGCGACATCACGGATCAACGCCAAGTAAGGAAAAAGGATCTATCGATTTTACGGGAAAGCACGAGTCGAGGAAGGAACCTCGAGGTATAGCAGGGCCGCACGACTAATGGTTCGTGCCATCAGTAGCCCCTGCCGGACCAGAAACGTGGGAAGGCTGGGGACAGTAGCTCGGGTGCCGGGGCACCTCTGACCCGAGCTCCTCCAACGACGGCATGGTAACCTCGCTGTGCCGCGGCCAAACGTGGGCCGACGCGTCATGAGTGAAGCCACCACCCTCGGAACGGAGGGTTTCGTATCCCGGTTGGGCATAAGGATCCCGCACGGCGGGGCGCGATGCGGACGCCCCAGTGTGACGGGGTGTCGCGAACCCTCGCTGTGCCGCGACACGGAGATCGTCTCGTTCGCGGCGGTATCGGTCGCGATCCGCCAGAGCACGCTCGAGAGCCTCCGACTGCCGACGGGACGATTCACGGAAACTGTCTAAGGCTCCTTGAGCTCGGCGGAGGTCCGTGGCGTGGACCTCCCGCTCCGCGTTGATCCGGCGTGCTTCGTCGCTGCGCGTAAGATACCAGCTGGCGAGGGTGCTCAACAACCCGCCAACCTTCCAAACTCGACGAGACGAGGTCCCGAGGGCACGAGCCAGGCCGGGAATGGCCAAGATGTCCCCCGGCGATAAGACGAGCTGTGGCGTCGCGGAAGGGGGAGTAGGGTCTTGATGCGCCAAACTCAGAGGGGGAACAGGCGGAACACCCGACGCAAATTGAGGAGACACACCGGGTGCCTCCGGAGACTGGAAATTGATGATGCGCGACGGCGCAAAGGCCAGGACATCGCTGTCCACCTCTCGGTGTCGCTTACGTTGAGCCTCGCGACGGGCGGAGCCCACACCGGCCCCTTTCTCCGTGGTAATCGGTGAAGGTTGGAAAGAGGCCGGCTTCGCGACGAACGCGTCGGACCGCAAGTCGTACAGGAGGAAAGCGCTTCGCTCGCCCGTGGTGTAGTCGGTCCACGGGCGATGCGTACACTCGGAGACTTGACACGCGCGGTGCATAAGGGTTAGCACAGAGGCGAGGTCCCACATCGCGTGTTTGGAGTTCACTTCCAGGGGGTGGAGTGGTACCACGGGGAGGTCGAAAGCAGCCCTTCCAAGCAACGCGAGGACCCCAGTGGGCTGAACAAACACGCGACGGTTGATGTGGACCTCGGATATAAACGCGTTACCTAGGGCCCACGCCCACTCACGTTCGAAGTTGTGTACAAGCTCGGCGTGGGCTGGATGGTCGGGGTCCGCACAAGCGTAACCAAAATGCTTTAAAGCATACGGAAGCAACGCGTGTACTCCGAAAGACGGAAGGGACTCCCGCACAGCTTCCGGTAGCTCGGGGAAGTCCCTCGGAGTGATACCTTGCTCGAAGGACGCCGATCTGAAGACGCGGCCGTCATCCTCCTCGCAGTGGCGGTAGGTCGCCCAATCGTGGGGCGACACCGCGACCGAGTAGAGGCGCATGAGGGAGCTCGCCGATTTCTGGAGAGCCACGCGAGCCTTCGAATAGGCATAAGGACGGGGACTCAGGTACAGCTCCTCAACCTCCGAAAGGATGAACCGTCGCGGGGCGCCCGGCAAACGACCAACCAGGTGCTCGGCCATGCGGTCGACATAGATGACTTGGCCGGAATTGTACGCGAACGTCCTGTCGCAAGGGATCGCGTCGGGGATTTGATATGGAACTCCCCCGCCCTTGCCCGTCAGCCTAGCAAGGACGAGGCCGGCCTCGTCCACGCGACCTGCCTCGTAAATGCGACGCACGCGCATGAGGTCAGGGCGCAAAACGTCACGCGATAACAACTCCGCGAGGGTGATCCCCGTTCTGGCGTAACGACGCCACGGGAACCTGAGCCGCTCCACAGGCAGCGGCATCGAGCGGGCCAGGGCAGTGCCAAACCACTGGTTGGTGTCGTCGGCCAACTCCGCCCCCGCGTCGAGATTACCTCGGGTCTTCGGAGGCAGGAGGCCCGGCTGCCGGCAGCTCCCCCATGCCCCATACGACCCGGGGCGCGGCTGGTGAGGCGCGCTCATACGCGGCGCGTCGGACATGTGGTCAGGAGGAACCTCCCCGACCTTCCTGCGTTCGACGTCGCCCCCTTGGGGGAGCGCAGCCCCCGACGAGGCGGGACGAAATTACACACTCCCGGTGGACCCCAAGGGGCCGCGACGCTTCTGGAAGGGTGGCAGCGCGGGCGCCGCGGGAGGGACAAATCCCCCTGCGCGAGAGGGATGCGCGACGGAGTCCCTAGAAGAGCCCGGGGGAGGTACTGCACGCGGGGGCACCGAGGCCCCCGAGAACGGCGGAAGCGCGGGGAGCCCGACGGAAGGGCCCCCAGACGAAGGACGCGCCTCGGGAAGCGACGACATGAGGACGACGACGCGGTGAGCAGCGCGTGAGTGGCAACGACGGGGAACACCCGCGGCGGCGGGTGAGGAGAGGTGGATGAGGATGCAAAACCAGGGGGCACGGAGTACGGCGGGGACGTAAGGGGGGCAAGATCGATTGGTGGACGGCGCCGAAGACAGCGCCGGATCAAGAGGGGACAGGACTAAGGCTCGGGAAGCGACCGGGTCGGACATGGCTCTCTCACTCCTCAAGGGTGAACGCGGACGTTCACTCTTGAGGAGGGGGCCGTGTGGCATAACGGCGGTTCGCGATTAGATTTAGATCAGATCAATACGAACCACACCGCCGCACACGTGTACCCCCACGTGTACGGAGGACGCGGGACCACACGCGTACACGTGTAGGAGGCGCGTACCCCCGCGCGTATAGTACGCGTCTCACACGTGTGCTGTCAGCCCCGACGGCTGACAGCATTACAGCGCGGGACGACCCGCGCTACAGTAAGTTACTACAGCATACCAGTACTGTAGTATTATGATAGACGCATTGTATACATTAAATACGAGCGCAACCGGCGGCGGGGTAGGGGGACAAGCACGGACTTGTCCACGACCTACCGCCTAGGTCCGTCTTCCAGCTTAACTGACGAGCGCGATCCGCCTTCGCGCGCGTTAACCGGGACAAAGCGGGTAGGGGACAGCCGCGTACGCCAGCGAGCCTAGATCCGCCTCCGCCCGTCAGCGCTGGTACGTTACCCAGCGCTGCTCCGGGGCGTCGAGGCGTAGATCGGCCCGCGCGTACGCTCGTCCCCGACCGTCCCGCTCTACCACGCTACCAGGGCCCGCTTCCCTGTCTCGTTAGCTGTGTGTTCTCCCCGTCTTCTCGCCCCTCGTACGGGTCTACGTCGAGCAGAGTATACACCCCTCTCCGTTGGGGGGTGTTATACTACAGTTCTTTCTCATGTTTCTGAATTTTCGGTAGTAGCCTCGCGCCCGGTCCTCGCACTCCCTGTGCGACACCACGCGAGCCCATCTATTCCCTTGAATGCCCACTCCTTTCTACCTCGCGCTGCTACCGAGGATCCTACCGCCCCCTACGCGCGTTCGTTGCCACTCCGCTCCCCTTCGCTCGCTTCGCTCTGTGTTTGTCTGTTCCTACTTTTGTCTACCTACCGCGCACGCGCGCCCGGACCCCGGTGCCGGTTATCACCGAGTGGTCTCCCGTTCCCCACTCCCCCGCGTCCCGAACACGCGTGCTCTGCCTGAGGCGGCCACACGTGGCCTCAGTGCACGACATTTGGTCTTCCGACCTAGAACTCTGCGGAGTTTTCTCTTACCCTTTCTCTTTATTTTCGAAGGTTTTCTTTCCACCGTTCACTGGTGTTAACCAGACATGGTGTCCAGTTCCGAGAGCTCCCGAGAAACCCGTCCCCGAGACGTACCACCTGACACTGCGGCGTGGATCACTCGGAGTTGCCGCGAGGCACTCCGAGAGGCCGAACGGTTTACGCTCACTACAGTAGCGGAAAAACTCGCAGCGCAATCGCCGGCGCCGCGAGAAAGTCTCAATAGCTTTGTTGTGGAAACGATCGCCGCACAGGCGGATGTTCAGTCAGCGCAGGGACGCGATCGACTCTCCGCTTTTGAAAGCGTTTTGACTTGCACCTGGCAGAAGGATATATCTACCAGTGTCGACGAGGCCGTCCTCCCTCTGAAACAAGAGATCGTCACTGTAACTGCAGAGCTTAATACCCTCCGGTAGGAAGTATCCGTTCTTAAGACGTCCCGTCCCGATCCGTCACCGGCTACCCAGGTCGGATCGGTGACGCAAACTCCAGGCGCTGCTGCTGTTACCCCTCCAACTACCGCCCGAGTTGCCACGACACCCATACCGGGTGAAGTGTCTACCACCACTCCCGTTGCGGAGTTACCTCGTTGAACAAGAGCTTGCTCTTTTCAAAAGTTACCCTCCCGTCGTTACAAGCCGCTGGGATTCCGGTCCCCTCAATGGCGACCGTACCACAGTTTTCCGCCAATCACGCGGCGTTGATGACAACGGCTAGAGCGTCCCGAGAAGGTGCCGCTGCCGGACCTATACACCTGGCTGGTAAAGTACCCTCCCGGAGTGTACTGGCAGGGGACCCTGACCCTGGGGGAGGTTCGGGCGACAACGGAGATGGACGACGAAAGAAGTCCAAACCCGGTCGGAAGAAGCGCCAAGATCGCCGCCACAAGGGACAAAAGGGGAAAGACCAGCCACCCGAGGATTCATCCTCGTATCACTGGAGCTCGTCCTCGCCGTCTTCATCTGACTCGAAATCTGATTCCGAGTCGGAGTCCCTCACGGCACCAATGCCGACGTTCGGCCCCAAACAGAAACACCTTTCTGTTTGGAAGCCGACGAACCACCGCTTCAAGGGTGCATGTAACTACCGAGCATACCGTCTCGTTGACACTGGCCAAAACTTGGATGACAAGGTTTATGCCACCGCCCGTAAGAGGGTGCAGTACCTCCTCGTCGTCATGGGCGAGTACCAGTTCAGCGGGGTGGACCCAATCAGAGTCATAAGTTTCCTTGCGCGCTGCAAGGAAAACTTTGACAACGCCAATATGACGGAGGCGATGGCTCTGATGGCCCTCCCCCACCTGTTATCACCGCCCGCGAAAGAGGCGTATGAGTCCCAGAGGGGTCTGCACCGCAAATCCGAAGGGATCGCGAGTGGGGCCGCCGCTGTTAGTTGGCTACTGTGCACATACGCGACTAACCTCGAAATCGAGCGGGCCCTCACCTCCTTACGGGAGTTACGCCAGAAGCAAGGCGAAACAGAAACCGAGTATGCTACTCGTATGTTAACCGCCCTCGGGAGATGTGGCGACGTCCATTCACCGTACGAGAGAACCACTCTGTACATAGAGGGACTAACTTCCGCGATCAAGCCGCTGGTGCTACAAACTGGCGAGGATCGTCCCCGATCCACGTTCGAGGATACAGTAGCCCACGCCCGGTCTCATGGCGATGCTTTACGGGCCCAACTATCGCCTGGTCGCCGGGTGGACTTTATCAAGCCTCGCCCTGTTAAACAGGTTCTAGCCGCTCTTGACAGCGTTCTGTCTTCGATGACCGGCCCCACGGCCAGTTACCAATCAGCCAGGGGAGCCGAGAACTACTTCGCAATGGATGGTGACCACGTCGGGGGGATATCCTCCCTACCGACAGAAGACTCCTCCTTCAACGATGGAGATTCGCTTTTCTACGGCGACCGGCACAACCCGTACCAACCCGCTGTAGAGCGTTCGGGAAGTACCCGCGGCCCCTCCAGCGGACGAACGTCCCGGGAGTGTCAGAAGGATTTGTGGGGGCCACCTTCCCCGCAGATCATTTGCTTCGCTTGTTACACAGTCGGGGATCATATTGCCCGCGACTGTGGCTTGAAGGTGAAGGATGTATCCCTCGTACCCCACCAGTACGAGCAGCTTTCGACGGCCCAGAAGAGCCGGGTCCCACCGGATTCGTATCTCCGTGCCGTCGCCCTCCTCAGTTACGAGGCTAACCGGGTAATCAATCCCGTTCCTGTCACCGGACAGTCGCCGACGTCGGCGACTGTGGCGAAGACCTCCCCGCCCGTGGATGGCGTACAGCGACCTCCGAAAAACTAGGAGAACCTCAGTCTGCAGCAACTGAGGTAGAGACGGGGGCTACCCCGGAGAACTCGC
Source organism: Chondrus crispus (assembly GCF_000350225.1). Lineage (NCBI taxonomy): Eukaryota > Rhodophyta > Florideophyceae > Gigartinales > Gigartinaceae > Chondrus > Chondrus crispus. The sequence goes on from NW_005179201.1 coordinate 14,829, forward strand.
CTAAGTCGGCGGATACAATTTCACCTCCCAAGACGGAGAAGCGGTTCCGAGTACTCGGCCGTAAACACACTGGCTCAGCCCAGGGCAATCCCGATCCCGAAGGCCTCGGTACGCTACGCCGACCATGGCGGACGAACATCCCGCCGCTTGCACCGGATGTTCACGCCTCTGCGACAGTGATGACCTTGTCGCGGAGAAAGTACAAGGTCTACGCAGACCTTGGTATTACTCCAGCTGCCATGGTGAGGCAACTCACCATCCTCGACACAGGGGCGGGTTCCAACTTCGTTCGAGGTGATACCTTACCTCCAGGATGGAAGGCGCTCGTCACCCCGGTTGAAATCCCGACAATCACTGACGCAAATGGCCGCCCATTGCGGACGAGCGGACAAATCCCACTGGTGGTGCGGTTAGGTGACCGCACCATGAAGTGTAACTTCATCGTTTGCCAACGACTGGCAGCCCCCGTCATTCTCGGGTGTGAGTTTAACGACAAATTTGTCGAAGCAATCTACCCCCGACAAAAGTTGGTGGAGTTGGACGACGGTACAAAGTACCGATGGTCGTAAACCGGCTCGCCGTGCCGTAGATCACCCTCCGCTCTCCTCGGAACAGGATTATACCCCTGAGGCTGGGCGCATATCGCCCAAGCTTAAGGTGTCCCGAGCGGTGGATATACCGGCCGGTACCCAAACTTGGGTACACGTCACCAATGGACGAAGAGGACTCTCCACGGTGGAGCCGAACCCGCAATTGTATGCCAAGCACCGTGTCTCCATTTCCAACGGGGTGATCCACATCACTCCGTTGCAGGAGTTTAAAATCTTGGTAGCCAAATTCTCACCGGCCACCAAGCGACTGGCGAAGAACCAAGTGGTTGGTTTCGTTTTTCCCCATCCTCGTGCGATGATTCGGACGGCGATGCCATTAGACACACTTCTTGCGGCGGAGTTCGACGAGGGGAGCCCTCCTTCACAGGGCGCAGACCCCCTCGCTCACCTTTCTCGACTCATGAGGTTTCTTATCCCATGGATGCTGTACCCCTCGACCACTTGCCGCAAAACGTGCGGAAGCAGGTTCGAACCATGCCTACGCCGTACGCAGGCATGTGGAATGGGAATCTGGGTGAGGTTCGAGTGACCGAACATCGCATCGAACTCACCCCCAGCGCAAAGCCGTTTCGTTTTCAACCCTATCGGGCTGGTCCTCGCGCCCGAGAGACGGAACAAGCCTCGGTAGACGAGATTTTGGCCAGTGCGGATATCACCCGGTCAAAATCCGGGTGGGCCTCGCCGGTCGTCCTCATCCCCAAGTCGGATGGCAGTCTCCTTTTTTGCGTCAACTATCGTCGCTTAAACACCCTAACTGTGCGTGACACGTACCCTATTCCTCGCATGGACGAGTGCCTAGGTTCCCTAGGTGAAGCCAATGTGTTCACTACTTTGGATTGTGACTCCGGGTACTGGCAAATTCCAGTTGCCCAGGAGGATAGGGCCAAAACCACATTCACGTGTCATGCCGGGACGTACCATCTCAACCGAATGCCCTTCGGGTTGATGAACGCCCCGGCTACATTTCAACGAATGTTGGATATTCTCCTCTCCAGCTACAGCTGGAAGAGTTGCTTGATTTTCTTCGATGATATTATAATTTTCTCCAAGGACCACGACTCCCATCTCAAGGATGTGGAGGTTATACTCAGGCAGGATTGTCACTTAAGCTCAAAAAGTGTAAGTTTTTTCAGGACTCCGTGGAGTACCTGGGTCATATCATTCGTCCGGGGGAACTTCAAGTTCACCCGAGGAACGTCAAAGCGCTCTCCGAAGCGACGCCTCCTCGAACCCAAACAGAGCTCCGCTCGTTCTTGGGGATGTGTAATGTTTACCGCCGTTTCGTCGATCACTTCGCTAAAATAGCGGCGCCTCTTACGGCGATGCTCCGCAAGGGATAACCGGATCTCCTCCCCGTCTTTGATGACGATCGAACCACGGCCTTCGATACGCCGAAGGCGTGTCTAATATCCCCCTCTGTGTTGAAGCTTTCTCCCCTCCGGTTACCTTACTCGCTCGATACCGATGCGTCTGATGCTCAACTGAGCTGTACCCTGTTACAGACCCATGAGGATGGAAACCGATACCCTGTCGGGTATTGGTCCTGCACCTTAGCGTCAGCCGAACGGAATTACTCTACAACCGAGAAATAATTCCTCGCCATCTTATGGGCGATCCAAACGCTGCGTCCATACTTGGGACGCGAGCGGTCTACGGTTAACACCGATCACCATTCTCTCAGGTGGCTTATGAACCTCGTCGGCGCGAGTGGTCGACTTGCCCGGCGGCGTTTGCGCCTGGCCGAATATGACTTCGACGTGACTTACGTGAAGGGTATCAAGAATCTTCTTGCCGACGCCTTAAGTCGTATGCCCTCCACGGGGGGTACCACCGTCCCAATTGACGAGGAAGTCCCATGCTACTCCGTCATAGATTTGGAGGATGATACTCTGAACACAGAGGATAAGTTCGACGACGCAGATGTCGATACCAAGACCGGCTGTTACGCTTTGGAACCCCCGGCCTCACTTGCCGCATTGACATACGACGATTTCTCGCGTGAACAAGCCTCCGACCCCTTGTGCAGGGAGGTGGCTTCCCGTCTCGCCAAGGTAGAGGGTTCCACCCAACTTCGTTTGTCATGGTTCTTCGTCAATTCAGAAGGTTTAATCTGTCGGAAAGCCCACCTTGATGGTGTTGAACAGATAGTCGTACCAACAACCCTCCGCGCGAAGGTGTTGTATTTGTCCCATTACCCCGCCACCTCAGGTCACCCTGGAGGCCGGCGTCTGTTTTAGACGCTCAGGCAGCGGTATTATTGGCCGAGCATGTTGGTCGATGCTTATTCCACAGTACGGATGTGCCCCGGTTGTGCCAAGGCCCGCATTAAGTTGCGTAAACACAACTCGGAGTTGAAGACCTTCCCTCCATTAGGCCCCTTGGAGTTTATCGCAATTGGTATCCTTGGAGAACTTCCCCGAACACCGAGAGGAAACTGCTACCTCTTGGTGATAACGGATCGTTACTCCAAGTTAACCCGTACAGTACCTTTACGGAAGATCACCGCCGAAACCGTTGCACAGGCGTTCATATCACACTGGGTATTCGGTTACGGAGCCCCAGTGAAACTCCTCTCTGATAGTGGGAGCCAGTTCACCTCAAGGTTCTTCCTTGCAGTGTGCAAAATCCTCTCGATTGAGAGTGTGTCCACGACAGCATATGACCCCCAGACAAATGGGCAGGTGGAGAGATTCAACAGAACGTTGGTCTCAACCCTCCAGCACTACCTCGCCGATAGCCAACATGACTGGGATCAGTACACGGATGCACTCACCTACGGCTACAACTGCACGATGAACAGGATGATTGGCATGAAGCCTTTTGACCTGGTGTTATCCCGGACCCCGAGTCCGTTGACTCTACAACCAACCCCGTTGTCGGATCCTTCCGCTTCACGGGCGCAATTCAAGTTCCGCTTCCTAGCGTGGCTACGCAGCCTGATGGCTACAGGCAGCAAAATCTGGTGGCCGGCCAGAGCCGATACAAACGCGATTTTGACAAGCGGATACGGAACCCCACCCCAGAATTTGAGGTGGGTGACCAAGTCCTCGTTAATCGAGAAGCCGCTCTACGTTCAGAGGAGAAAACCGACAAGGATCGGGTCAACAACAAACTCGTACCACGCACTGAGGGTCCGTTCCCTGTAGTGGAGGTGGATGACCACACCGTCACAGTCTTTCGAGGGACAGGACTGAAAGACAGGATCTCTCGTGACAGAGTAGTCAAGTCTCCACCATTGCATAGAAATGTGGAGGATACCACGCCCATGCCGACGGACTCTTGCGACGATGAGGCCAACGCTTCGCCCGAGGAAACACCGACAGTGGGGGACGATGCCGCAGGACAAGCCATTGGCCCACCGCGTGATGACGTCGATCATGAGGGTACGACGCCCACCCCGGGGCTCACAACTGCGCGCGCGCCGGGTCTGATTGACTCTATAAAGAAGGGCGCTTCGGAGCTGTTCATATCGCGACTCGCCTACGTCCCCCTTCAGGAGGGGGAAAAGGGGTCTTCAAGGAGGAAAGAGACCACGACCCCTCAGGGGAAAGAGTCGGGTCATACGGAAAGAACTCCGGGGTTCCCCGTGCCCACAGTGCCCCGAACATTAGCGAGAATGCTCGCACGGATCATCGCGCAGCCACTCCCGGGGACACGTGGCCAGCAAGCACGAGAACCAGCGGCCCCCCGGGAAATATCCGGGATAAAGTACGCCCCCTGGTGGCGGATTCCCCCTCACGCAAGACTTCGGAGACGCAAAAAATCTCACCGACGAGATCCACAGTGCAACACGCACTCGCCGAAGCCCTGCCGTCATTCGCTGCGAGGTGTATGTTCAAACCTGACGCCTTTGGTCCGCCGCCCGTTGGTTCGAAACCGCCGCCCTCCGGGAAGCCGTCATCTCCCCCGTCAACCCTCCTGGAGTCCTACCCACCGAGTATGTCGTGGAATCGCTCTCGGGCTACTCCCCGGGAACGGACGGTATCCCCCTATTTCGCGTCCACCGGTACGGGTATTCTACGGACGACGACACCTGGGAGCCGGCCTATCACGTGGATTATAACACGGTCGTTCGATACTGTCGCCGAAAACGCTTACGAATACCCGCCCGTTCCCTGTGGGACCGGCCCGACAGCATGGTCATACGACACTGACCGCCACTTTCCGACGATCTACCGCTCCCTCCCCGGTACGCCCATCCCCGAGAAAGGGGATGCCGACTGCCTCGCGAAGCATTTCCAATGCTGATCAAGTAAGTTACTCGAGAAACGAGGACCCCGAACTCGCAAGTCGAGGATTAGCCGCGCACACACTCGTCAACAGAGAGTCTCTTACTCGCATGTCGAGAGCGGTCAACTAGTAAGCTCGATGACGAGAGGACCTTCAACATGCACAATGCGGGTCAATTAATCTACTCGACAAACGAGGGTCCCGAACTCGCATATCGAGAATGGTCAAACAATTTACTCTTTAACCGAGGTTCCCCAACTCGTTGACAGAGGATTTTACTTTACTTCGACAACGAGAGAAGTGTACAGCTTGCCTACCGGAAGCTCGCCAATGAATGAACTCGTCACCACGGATCTCGACCTCGCTTGCCCGAGGATTTCTACTTGTTACCTCGACAAACGTGAGACTGTATAGCTCGCATAATCGAAGCTTGTCAACTAACGAACTCGTTATCCGCGGGTCCCGAACTCGTTGACCGAGGATTTTACTTTTACCTCGACAACGAGAGAAGTGTACAGCTTGCACACCCGAAGCTGACCACGTAATTTACTGGACTACAGGGGATCTCGAACTCGTTTGCCCGAGGATTTCTACTTATTGCCTCGACAAACGCGAGAGCGTACAGCTCGCCGACCCGAGGTTGGGCAATTCGGAACTTCGCAATCAAGGATTATAAACTCGCTTGACCGAGGATGTTACTTATTACCTCGACAAACGCGAAAAGTCTACAGCTCGCACAATCGAAGCTCGTCAACTAACGAACTCGTTATCCGCAGATCCCAAACTCGTTTGAACGAGGATATTATTTATTACCTCGATAAACGCGAGAAGGGTACAGCTCGCATACTCAAAGCGGGTCAAGGAATGAACTCGTTCACCACGGATCTCAAACTCGTTTGACCGAGGACGTTACAATTTTGACTCGACAAGCCGAGCGTGTACAGCTCGCATATCCGAGGTTGGGCAATTAGGAACTCGCTAATCAAGGATCAGAAGCTCGCTTGACCGAGGATGTTACTTATTACCTCGACAAACGCGAGAAGTCTACAGCTCGCATAATCGAAGCTGGTCCATTAATGAACTCGTTACGGCGGATCCCAAACTAGGTTGACCGAGGATGTTACTTATCGCCTCGACAAAACGACAGAAGGTGACAGCTCAAAGCAGGTCAATGAATGACCTCGTTCACCACTGATCTCAAACTCGTTTGACCGAGGGTTTTTACTATTTTTTACTCGAAAAGGCGACCATGTCCAGCTCGCATATCCGACGCTGGTCAACTAAGAAACTCGAGACCCTAGGACTCTCACTCGCAGGTCCGAGGTGTATCGAGGCGCGACCCACCCAGCGCGCGCGACTGGCAGCGACCGCCGACCAGCCAGTTGGTCGACGCCCCACACCAGACTACTTCTCTTCCTCGTAGCCTTCGAGTTCCTCCTCCGGGACAACCTCGCGGGGTCCACCTGGAGTCACCCCTTCCTCCCCTTCCCCTCCTGCGGGAGTCGACTTCTCCGCTCCGACGCCTCGGTCGGGCTCCTCCCTCGTCTCCGGGCGGAGGGCCACCTCCGTCGGAAGAGCTTCGGACTTGGGCACACTCGCGCGACCCGCCACTTCGGTTACCTCCACGGAGTCTTCCTCCGCAACCAGGCGTCTCACTTTCGCCGCCATCAGGGGATTGCGAAGTAACGCGAGCAACGTGGCATCAGACAACTCAAGCGGATCGCACCCGGTCCCCTCCGCTTGCGCTACCGGCGGCACGACAGCTGCACCTTCGGCCATCACGACATCGGTCGTTGTACTGCGCTCGCCGTGTTTCGCCCTCACGCGGGCGGGTTCAGGCTCGCAGTGGCCCGGATCGCCCTCGGCTACTTCCTCACGCGGTTGCCTGCGTGCATTTTCTCCACTAACCCCGGAGGTGGTCTCCGGTCGGCCCAACAGCAGGTCGGACTGGGTGACGTTCAACGTTCCGGCTTCAATGTGCACCCAGTTCCCCTTCAGCGGCGTACCGGCATCAAACCGCCGCCCGGGCGAGTGATTCCTCACTCGGGGATTGTCGAAGTGATGCCCTTGACTATAAGGAACCCGAGGCCAGTCAACGCTGCCATGGAGATCTAGCAGCGCATGAAGTCGACCCAGAAGAAAGGCAGTCCCCAACACCCTCGTCAAATGGAGACACCGCAGCCACTCCACAACGGCTGTCGGGAGCACATATAAGCGACCATCATACGTGGACCAGATGAAGCGTTTCGCAATGATAGCAAGCCATTCACTCAGAAACACCATTCAATTGGGTAATTGGGGATCTTCCATCATGCCTAGACCGTAGTACACCAGGCATGGTGGAAGCTCAGCAATGAAGTCTGCCGGGACTTCATACTGGTCGAACCACGTCGGTAGATCTGGATACCGCGTGCGCAACGTCAATCGCTCGAACGAGGTTACCTCTATCAACTCGTAGGCGATGAAAACCCCCATGCGGTTCCGCATACGACGCTCAAACTTGAGCTTCCCATGCATGGCAGGGTTCTTCCGCCTCTCCAATTCGACGGCATACCCTGCCGGCAACAACGGCACGTCCCACGCAATCATGGCACGGATGGTTCCTCCTCCCTTTCGCGGAGTCCTCCCATAATATGCCGCAAATTAGCAACATACCCACGGTCGGCCTCCTCACGGTACGCCCAGGTGTCTAAGTCCCACCCCCAGGGGACTAGCCGGTCGCACGGGGTACGACGGATGCGCTGTCGAATGAAACTTACAAACGCTTCTCGCGATTCGGCATCCGCCCGCCTGAACTCGGGGCGTAGTAACTCATTCGCTACGACCAATCGATGGCTGAAGTCTCTGGAAAACACAGCCTGTAAGCTGAGGCCACCCGGGAACTCGCCCGTTGCCGTCGCGTAGGTACGGATCATGTCCGGGTCCCGCAACCCTTCCGCCGAAAGGAACGGTGCCCTCTCGAATACCAAGGGGCGTCGGTCATGCTTCGTCCCCACAACTCGCTCGCGCGAGGCCAACGTCCGCCGTCGTGGCCGTACCTCCCCGCGAACATTGCCCCATGCATCGTACCGCGCTCAACTTACGGTCCGCCGATCCGTTCACCCTCGCTCAGCCGAGTCCCCACCGTGCCGTGCACGATCAAGTCGGGACACAACCCGGGGTACTGTACGCGTAAAAAGCGGAAATAATCCCGCTGAATCACCACTCGCGGGACGCTCGACTCTACGAGGGGGGCTATGTAGTGCACTAACATGCCTCCCCCAATAGCGAGGCACACGCAAGTTATCCCACGTGTACACGTGTATTTCTCCCTCATGCACGGCCTGGTGTAAGCTCTGTCGAAGTACTGACAGCTCATCACCCACGTGTAAACGTGTATTATCACCTCGTGTATGATCACCACGCGTATTCGTGTATCATAACCCGGTACCACGGGTATTGCGTGCAGTACAGCATATAAGCTGGTACGCCGGTATTATTACCGTATTTTAAGCTATTATTATTACGGCGTCGACGAACATATAGTCGACGCTCCACCCTAAGTAAAGAGGCACGAAGCCTTGGGTTCTTTCTCATGTTTCTGGATTCTCGTTAGTAGCCTCGCGCCCGGTCCTCGCACTCCCTGTGCGACACCACGCGAGCCCATCTATTCCCTTGAATGCCCACTCCTTTCTACCGCGCGCTGCTACCGAGGATAATACCGCTCCCTACGCGCGTCCGTTGCCACTCCGCTCCCCTTCGCTCGCTTCGCTCTGTGTTTGTCTGTTCCTACCTTTGTCTACCTACCGCGCACGCGCGCCCGGACCCCGGTGCCGGTTATCACCGGGTGGTCTCCCGTTCCCCACTCCCCCGCGTTCCGGACACGCGTGCTCTGCCTGAAGCTGCCACACGTGGCCTCAGTGCACGACACGCAGCACGCCCATGAGCCGGCTCCTCCTCCGCCCGTCGGTACTGGATCGTCACCCAGTACCGCTCTGGGGCGTCGAGGCGTCGAACTGCTCGCGCGTGCGCGCGTCCTCCCCGATCCCGCTCTACCACCGCTACCTTGAGCCCGTGCTCGGTACCGTGGGTGGGCCGTGCTTCTACCTTCCCGTCGATCAGAGTCTTTCCGAACTGCTAGCACTCGCCCCCTCGTCGTTGGGGGTGATTATACTACAGGAGGCACGTATTTTCGCCATGGTCGCGGTAGCTCGCTGAGATTGCTCCCATGTTTGGGGCTCAACAGATCCTTCCTTGACAGGATCTTCACTGGGGACGGGCGACCTTTCCCGCACGCCGTCAGGCTCCAGTTAGCCAGGGGAGGCCCTCTCGCCTCCGCATCGACGCGGACTCTCGAAGTTAGTTTTCCTGGTTATCTTTGGACGCTGTACCGCCATGGTTGGCGTCAGTTTTCACGGCTTCCGCGTTCTGGAGGTCGCGAGCCCGGGTGTTGACGATCTCGTCAAAGGCTCGTAACTGCCAATAGCTGTCCGCGGGTACGTCTTGCTTTTCTTCTGCAGAAAGGTTGTCGTTGTTTCGTATGATACGAGTTGACTCGGCAATCGAGAGTTGAACTACGCAGTCTGGTGCGATATGATTCGGTCCGAAGCACTTGTGGCAAAGTCAGTGACCAAGTGGCCTCTCCAAGTCTGGAGTTCCTCGCATGTTGACTTGCCAGCCAGGACGGCCGGCGCGGGCATGGCTTGAATTCTCTTGTCCACGGATGACCGGGGCGGGAACGCGATCGTACGGGCCCCTTGTGAGCATCACCGACTCCGGGTCGTCCGTCTGCGTCTCGGCGGTCGAACATATCTCCGCCGTCGGTGCAGACGACCAATCTCCTTTCATGAGGGGCATCGACTCGCCACCTACGGCGAAGTTTTCGGCCATCGCCGGCTGACAGTCAGCAGAAGACTTTGTCATCATCATTCGACGTTATCCGGCACGCAATTGCACCGGTCGCGTCGGGGGCTTCAAAATGCCGAGCTGCCTTTTTCCGCCATGTTCGGCGCTTCTTCCGCCACCAAAGCGGGCCCGAAGAGCATCGCCTTCACTCTGGGCGCACTGGACGATATCCAGGAACGTGATTCCGTCACGCCGGCTCCGTCCCATTCGACGTTCTGTCTAGCGATAGCGCGAGACGAGAGACCGGATTGCCAGATTGAGCCCGTCGATGAACATTTTAATTCGTTCACCGGCGTCGTGCTGGTTACCGAAACGAAACTTGGCGTCCAGCAGACGACCGCTGTAGCGTGTTTCTGACTCTTACGCCTTTTGGCGCATATCTCGAAGATCGAGCACTGCACCGCTGATAGCGTCGTTTGTCGCATACATGCATAGCCGGTACTGTGCCCCTTTGGGGCAGTACGAAATGCCTCCATCGATGGAGTCCATCTGCTTTGTCGCATCAAACTGCGATCTTGCCTGGCCTTGGAGGAAATAATTCACTGCTGCCAGTGCCTTGAACTCTTTCATGGAGTTGGTCTCAAATTCCTCGATGAAACGAGAAAAAAACCCAAAATCTTAATGGGGTCACTGCCGTCGAAACGGAGTTCTGGAGCACCCGTTTGGATTGATCTAATGCGATCCTTGACTTTACGGGTTTCTCGCCCACTTCAGCGTTTGTGACGCCTTGTCAGCCTGTAACGGCGATAGTCCAGAGCGCCATCGAAGAGGCAATTTGTGGGTCGAAGCACCTTCAGTCCGGGGTGCTTCTGCCGAAGCTGGCGACCGTGTGTCCCGCCTTGCGGCGCTCGTCTGCGGCGCTCACCAGCACCCTCACTTGAGGCTTCAGCGTAATCCGACGGGTCCGACTCATAGTCGTCAAAATCGTTAGAGGACGGAGGGTATGAATTACAATCAGGATCATAGCGATCCTTCTTGATCTTGCGCGATTTTCGTGATTCTCGAGATCCCCTCGATTGCTCACCAATGCGGCGTTCGAAATCTCGAGCTCCTCTTCTCGGAGTATTTTTCTTGGCAACTCGGGCTTCATCTCGTACCTCGAGATCGGCCTCGTCATCTCCAACTTGGAGTTGCTCCTCCACCGATTCGAGTCTTCGGACGATCCGAGCGATTACATCGCGGGTAATTATGGTTACTGACCCGTCGATGGCGTCCGGGATCTGGAGATCTTCCAGAACGGGGTTGACGTCGCCACGAAAAAGGCGTAGCTCGGCGTCGACGAGGTCATGACGAGCCTCCATCTTGGAGATTTTGGCACGCAGAACCGTGACAGTATCTTCAGTATGAAGTGTACGTTCGCGAACGAGGGCGGTCACTATAGCCTCGACTTTGGCTATCTTCCCAACGTCTGGGTTAAGCGCTGCGCTGTTCGCGGTAGGCTTCTCCATTATCAGCGTTGGTTGGTCTTGATCTGGCTGCCCATCTACAGCCACCGCTGGGAGAGAATCGGTAGTTCTTTGGGTATCTCGCCCATCTTGGGGTACTGCTCGATCGTTCTGCGTACTGCTCGCGGCTCGAGTCTTGACGCCAGGAAGGCCAGTTTTTCGTGAATTGTTCATCGTGTGTCCACTCCTTCTAGGTGGGGATACCAAAATACAGTGCAGTGGACACACTCGCCTACAAGGGCGTAAATCTCGGTGTAATTGAAGCGGTATGTCCAGTCACCACAAAGGTGCTCGAGACCATCTGTCCGTAGTTGCTCAGAAGAAACGCGAGAATCGCGGGTAGGGTGGCTGTCAGCGCGTGAAGGGGTACTCGGGACCGAGTAACTAGAAGGAGAAGGTGTGGCGGTCGCGTCGCGAACCGCAATCGATAGCGTCGATCGAGAACAAAACAAAGAGAAAAAAAGAAGAACGAAGAAGAAAAGTGGTGTAGAAATGTAGAAAATAAGGGAAAAAGTAATGGAAAAACAAGAAAAAGGATGACGACGAAGGGTGCAGATACCAGATTTCGCCAACTAGATAGGATCCGTAGAGGATCCTACCAGAAATGGGGTCCGATCACCTGATGCCTCTTTACTGTAGCGCCTTCCGACACCCGACCTATATACGCCGAGCACCGTCGTCGGCGTCGGTAATTAAAAGGGTAATTAATTATTAATTACCGCCTTTAAAATTGCCACTTTTGCATTAGACTCTAATTAGCCTAGAAACTCGTGGGCACCACGTATGTGTACGTGTCCTACACATGCCGTACACGTATCAAATACGTGTAACACAACTGTCATACACGTGTGTCCACGTGTATTACACTTGTGGTATCTTCCCAAGTGTGCGCGTACAGCACACGTGTGGCACTCGTGGCAAAGGCGGGGAGCCGGGCCCCACGACGGCGGTGACCAGGGATAAAGTGAGCAGGATCACTGCACTACAGAGGTAGCCCTAAGCGACTCGCAGTGTCCGCGGCGGTGCGCTACTGGTCCCAATATACAAAATGGAATTCTACTGGGTACTTAAATGAAGGGGAAATCAAAGGGACCACAAATCCGCTGGTTACTCACGCAATCACGAGACAAGACCCCCTGTGGCTTTTTTGGGCTTTCGCATCGCCTCGCTCGTGTGGCAAAACCCCACCTCACAGCTGTTACACTATAAAGCTGATTAGATAGCTTGATAAGGGCTCGTCGGGAACACCCCTTTAAAATGAAACTCGGATTGGACACTTACTTTCCGATGTCCGAAGGTACCCCCGATGGCCGTGGGGGACAGCCTGTCCGAGGTGAACACTAGATCGGCTAGTTCGTTCTGAGGAAATACTTCTCGTTGATAATCGTTGATGTTCGGTTGGTAAATAGGTGAGGTTAGTCCTCTAAGCCCACACAAACTCAGACTTTTATAGAGTTCTAAAATCTAAGCTGGTACAGGAAACCGTGGCTTAGTAGCTCGGGTAAAAACCCATACAGCTCAGCAAAATACACAACTACCAATAAAACTACGTGTTAGGCAGTAGTTACACTAAATGTAACCATTACAGCAAGGATACTGTGCGCTGGATGCGTTGGCGAATTGAGGTTGCAACCCGCGTGCGGGCTGACAGCAATGTACAGCGCAGTACAGCGCTGTTGCTTACACGTCCTCGACAGTTCCCGATAATTCTAGATTACAATGGAAACGCCTTATACTTCATAATTCTTACAGCTCGGTCACCTCCGTTACGCTCCCTCCACTGCGCACGTTCAGGGAAATTGAGCTTCAGCTTCCGCTCGAGTCTAACATTCCAATCACAGTTATGGGCCCAGGGAGTGATTTGGCTCGCAATCGCGAGAGGCTTTTGGACCCTCCCTACTTCTATCTGGATGGAGATCTTCAGGACTGGCGGCGGAAAATCGCTCGCTGGGTGGACATTATGAAGTCTGCTGCACAGCATGGTACGGATTGTGTGTATGCCACTGTGTACGCGACCCTTGGGCGCCAGCTCTATGAGCTTGGCTTGCCTCTTGCTCAATAGTCATTTGTTGACGAAGCACAGGCAGCAAGGACGATCGATTTTAAACAAAACGATCAAGTGGCACTCGTTTGTGACATAGTCAATATCATTGCCATTGACTCCCGAATGCTATGGTCTCAAGGCTGATAAATTCGCTTCATAAGGTATCAACCTGCCGCCGGATGAAGAAGACCTCTCTGTTTTTGTCTCACGCTTCCGGCGACCGGCTGCAGAGTATCTTATGCATTCCAGAGCATCAACGTCCTCCCAGATCGGTGAAGTGTTGGCCATTACCTTGCTCAACAACGCCAATCTCGAAGAGGGAACTCTGAATAATGCTAAGCTACAGTTGATTTCTTTGGCTGAAGCTCGGGCGGTTGGAGTGAGTCCCCTGACAACAAAGTCATTCTCCACCAAGGATCTCGAAGAATTGAAGTTGATTCTTGAGAGCGCAGAATAACTCCAAGGTCCTCTGTACTTCGGTACGGACGATGAAAGTGGCCTTGGGAAGGCGCCCATTAAACAGCGCTCTCAAGGACGAGGGACAGGGAAGAAAATACAGGATGCATTTCAGAAACTGTACACACTGATGTACAGTTTTTGATATGCGTCCTGCAATCCGCAGGACGATGAAATGCCAAATGATTCCGTAGCGGGTATCACCTTGTCCAAGGCAAAGCCTGAAAGCTTCACTTAGATGATGCCGCTTCGGTTCTTGAAAACTTGACCCTTACGTGAACCCAAGGTCCCTCAATGAGCATGCATGACGTTGAAAGCGTCTTGCAGCGCAACGTTCGACAAGCACTTCTCCCCATAGGGGATAAGGCTTCTGTAGCTGGATCAGCCGACTTCGCTTGCAATGACGTCGTAGGCAAGGGAGCTTGTAGACGTAGTCGAAACTCGCCCAGAGGAAGACGCAAGCGCCCACACGAAGAAGATGGCACCCGCTCCTACAGGACGACCTGTGCAGACTGTGGTGAGCAGGGGCATCTCCGTGGTGACCTGCGCTGCCCTGCGTCCGATCATCACGCGAAAAGACGAAGAACAACAGGAAACGACCGTTACCGGAACACAGGGAACGAGTACAAGTCTCCTAGTTTTTTCGTCCAGTCTGCCGTCTGGGACGCAGAGACAACTAAGTCTCGTTTCCTGCGAGGAGCCAATTCCGACGTCTTCTCCTAACGTGAGGACCCCCATCCCTTTTTTGACGTTGGCTGTCCGAGGAGTGTCAGCAGCATCCAAGCCGCAGCTACACTCTGCGTGAGGATGGGAATCAAGCTAACCATTCGTCCGCTAGACTGAAAACCACTCCATCACGGATATGAAATGGAGTGTAGCGAAGCCAAGCTTGTTGTTGCCATATGGGATATGCCTGTTACAGACATTTACGGGACAACCATAACAATTCCGTTCTTCGTCACAAAAGGAATTGGCTTCCTCTTTCTTGGCAACGAAGTACTCCACAATTCAAGATTGATCGGACCAGAGAACTCCCTTTTTATACCACCTGGAGTGTGCGGCCTCTCACAGAAAGAGGTCGTGCTTCCGACGTATAGTGAACAAATCTCCACGGCAGATAAAGAAGCCAGTAGGACGTACTTGTTCGGGGTACCCTGAAAATACTTCGTCTTTCGAAACGTACATCGCATCTTTGCGCTCCCTTGTGTCAAGGCAAGTGGGGCATCCTTTTGGAAGAACCACGTTTATGGACGGAAAGGTGGCAAAAAGGTTGCACTCACACTTCACGGCTCTTCCCACATGCCTCTTGAAGATATGCTGGAGTTATGCAGACAGGGATCCATTCTTTCCTCAGTTCTTAGACAAGCCCTCACCACGGTTGCATCGAAATGTACGTCTTGCAAGAATACAGAGAGACTTTCCAACTCGAGAAAGGTATCCGTCGGAAAGCTCCTCACATCTTTCAACGACCACGTTCAACTTGACTACATTTACATCACAGAGCTGGGCAATCAGCCCATACTTCACAACGTCTACGTACACACTGGGCTTTCCGTTACGTCTTTTCTGACCACAAGAGAGATGGGCTAAGCATCATGTACTTTCGATAACAAGTGGTGCGATGTGCACGGTCCTCCAGAGGTCGCATCATATGACCCTGAGTTCAATACCTCCGTGTTCAAGAGCTTTTTGCAGTACGCTGGTGTCGAGTTTCAGCCACGTCCTGCTCGAAGACATAACACGCTTGGGTGGCTCAGAGAAAAGATGCGGTGGTCCGGTTGATATCCCAAAGGATGACTAAAGATGCACGGTTTTTTATGCAGACACGCAACGTGGAAGTGGAGATGTCCGAAGTTCGCTCCCGTACAACATATGTGAGCAAAATATTTTATGGTAGCAAGAGAATGAGCAGCTTTGAACTCGCTGGGGGGGGGGGGGCCGTACCTCTTCTATCGCTGGACTCCCAAAGAGTGTTGTGTACGACCAAATAATCGCCGCTCACGAAGAGCAACTTGCCCGTCGGGCCCTCTTGATGCTTAACAAGGGCCTGTCACCCAACACTGTCCTTCCCGAAGACCTTCGACGTGGCGTTCTCGTCTACTACTTCCAACGCAACGTCAAGTTTGGCAAATCGGAATCTGGGTATGTACGTGCTGTCGAGCCGCACATGCTTATTGTCTCAAATAACCCGGAACATCGTGGAAAGCCAATTCGGGCTGCGTATGAAGATGTGCGCATAGCTCCACGGTCACCCTTGCTGATGGATCTGAACCAGATTGGTTACGTTTTCCCCCGGTCGTACGCTGTCGTTGATACGGAAGACACTAAGATAGCGATTAACGAGCATCAAACCGACAACGCCGAGTCCCGGAGTCAAGTTTTGCCGACCGAGGATGATCTCCTAGCAAGCTTTCCGTGGGAAGAGGGAAAAGGCGTCCACCTTCCTCTACACGATGACATTTTTGAGCTCAGAAAAGACGGAGGGGACACAAGAGTACATGCCGATGAAGATGTGGCAAGGTACTTCGAAGAACAGCCTAGCTTCTTTGCGAGTACTAAGAATTCTCCAAATACCGCCAATCTTGTGAGAACCCTACAGGAGAATGGCACTCCGTCAGATCCGAAAAGGAAACAGGGCACTCGGAACAAACCGTTTGACCTAAATCGTCCCGAGAAAGACATTGGTGAGGTGAGAGTCATGCCTCCCCCGGAGCTGCAGTTTGAACTCCAGTCCACGGAGCAGGACGTTCTGCGTCGAGTTAAAGGGATCATCGGAGATAAACCCGCCTCGGAATTTCAACTGCAGTTCGTGCCTCTGCGGCTGCCTGACAGATCCATAGCTGCTGAGAAGACTAACTAGGACGGTGCCTTGGGAGAAGTCAGGTTGAGTTCCATCCCTAGAGGTCCAACATTATTTCATTGCATCATATCTTCCAAGTGAAAACCGATGGGGAAGAAGACAAACTCCGGCTGAAGTGTCGAATGGGGCCTCACGGAAACCGCGACAAAGATAAGGAGATTGTCCGGAAGGATTCCGCAACTGCACAATTCCCAGTGATCAGTCTGGTGTTGTCCATCGCCGCCGTCTTGAACACGGTCATAGCCACAATCGACGTTAAGGGTGCGTACCTGCAGGGAGGTTACCTTTCTCGAGACATCTTCGTTCGACCGCCAAAAGGCTGGGCGGCCCGTGGGGTTCTGTGGCGCTTTCTTAAGCCCCCCTATGGTATCGTCGAGTCTGGAAGTCTTTGGCAGCTGAAAATTGAAAGTTGGATGTCTCAGCAAGGCAATTTTCCAATCTCCGAGATGCCATAACTCTTCATGAAGTTCGGCGATGAAGGAAATGTTGCTCTGGCTATTCAAAAGGTCGTGGATGATTTACTGGTAGTCGGTTCACCACGTGAAGTCAACGACTTCAATGCAGCGCCTGCAAAGAGATTTGAAGTTGGACGGTTCGTCGTTGACCGCCCGCTAATCTTCAATCGCCTCCACATTTCGCAAGGCAATGATGGTACAGTGCAAATCGATATGAAAGAGTACATGGGGAAAATCGAGTTTCCGGCGCTGTCTCGGGAACGGAGAAAGCAGTTTCACGAAAGAGCCAATCTGGAAGAACTCACGGCGTACCTTGGCTAGGCAGGATCACTGAACTTCCTTGGTCATGGTGTCCTCCGGCAGGCTTCTTTTTGCAGTAAGCTACCTCCAGCAAGCTGTAGGGAACCTAAGAGTCCTGACTTGATTAACGGCAGTAAGATTCTTAACGAACTGCGGGGTTTGACTCCCCAGCTGAAGTACTGTGCTCTCCCGATGCTAGACAACGACCCATTGTATTTGTGCTTCTGCGATGCTGGCCATGGCTCCACTTCGTATGGGCTGAGCTGGATCGAGGCAGATGAGTCGCTGCGGGCACCAGAACAAAGGATTCTGGAGAACCGATCCATGCGCCTAGTGCAAGCAAGGTGCAAAATATCCAAGTACCGAGCTTGGGTGCAAGGATCGTACACAATTTACATCATCATTCCCTTCCCATTCGGACCCCGGTGGACCTCCAGGTCGGTTTCAATGTCGCTGCACCAGTCCGTGATCTCGTCCAAAGTTCCCTCCGCTTGGTGAGACTTCATGGTGTAAAAGTCGATTGGCCAGAAGGACTGATGACCTCCACGGTGGTCTGAGGACGCGTGGTACCTTCGGTTGACCAACCGCTTGTCACTTCCAGACGCGAGGAGGAGGCGACGAATTGTGTATTCTGTGTCGTCGACGTGCGGCTCTAAGTCCTCAGAGCCCCAATGAATGAAGAAGCCCACATCCTTGAGTCGTCTTTCGGAAAATTCCCGACAAGGAAGCACGCTCAACCGTTCCCACATGTCCTTCGAGACCGACCGCGGCAACCTCAAGCGCCTCACGAACTCCTCCTTGTCCACCAGTCCAACCTCTGAGCCTCCTTGTAATCGCACGCGCTGACTCTTGTCGTCCATCTCCAAGGCCTTGAGAGGCACCCGCTTACCCTTGAGCTTAATCCACCGTGCATCCTCCATCAATGGTCTCGCTCCCACCCCTCCATAACATGGCCTACAAGCTCTTGTATCAGTTCCGGTCAGAGGACAAACTCGACAACGGACGCAAGACGCAGCGGTGAGTGAAGCAAGAGACAGAGAGCGGAGACCAAAGCGGCTGTAAGGCGTAGTGCGGTGGCGCTGGTACGCGCAGCAGCGCGAGAATTCGAAGCGGAGCGGCGGTGTTGCTGCGAAGATGCCGAATTGCGCAGCGGCGCGAGAACTCAAAGCAGAGCGTTAGTATTGCGGAGCGGCGATCTTGCGAAGCGGCGGTGATGCCGCGAAGATGCGGAATGCGCAGCAGTGCGAGAAGAGATGGCGATCGCAGCTTAGTGGAGAATGCGGTGCAAGGGAGGCGCTCTGAACGAAAAGGAAGAAAAAGATGACTTCGCGTCGGAGAACCGGTTCAATAAGACGAAGCCGCTGACTGGTGCCTGGAAAGGAGTCGGGCCCGTCCCCGGCCGATATATCTCGCCGCCGGCGTGCGCGTGTAGACGGAGGCCGCCGTCCGCCGTCGAACGTGGCCCGACGGGGTGTGTGTCGTGGGCACTGTATAGCAAGGACAGCGCTAGCCCTAAGCAACTGGAAGTGTTCGTAACGGTGTGCTGTCGGCCCCAAAATACGAATGGTAATTTTTAGCCGGTGCTTGAATCAAGGGGAAAGTAAAGAGACTAGAAATCCGGGGGTTACTCACGCAATCACGAGACAAGATTCCTTGTGGCTTTTTTGGCCTTTAGATTCGCCTCGCTCGATCACCTCCGTTCCGCTCCTTCCGCTGCGGACGTTCAGGGAAACGGAGCTTTAGCCTCCGATCGAGCCTAAAATTCCTATCACAGAGACAAGTTCTTGGAAAGCTTTGGGGAACTAAATAAAAGGAGATCATGGTGCCTTCGCCATCGCCGCTCTATCTTTTGTTGTACTGTAATGAACTGTAGAGTACAGCACTTCTGAAGAACACCGCAAGTGTGGTAGAAACGGGTTGGAAGGACGGTAGAGGGCAGCTTGGTATCCGTGCCTCAGCGGCGCGGTGGCGGAGGGAGCCGAGCGCTAGGGGCGGCACAGTAACTGCAGGAGCGAGCGCGGCGGTCGAGAGGGGCGGTCGGCCCTCGAGTGAGGGATGGAGAAGGGGGCGGTCGGCAAGGTCTTCGGGTACTCAACTCGTTACCCCCAGGGATCCCTCCTTCCTCTCGCGAGCCCCCAGTTTTTATTCCCTCGGCGCCGCTCGATAAATCTCCCGGACGACCGCCGGAAGCAACCCTAAAATTACAGCGATTGGTTGGATTAAAATACGTACGAAATTAGTCGCATCCAACAGCAAGTACAGCACGAGGACAAACAATACACTGCTGGTGCCTGTCTTTTCATCAGCCAATGGGGATTTATTTCCGACCGCTGGAAAACTGGGCAATTTCGCAACACATGCTCTGGGGTGGGGCTTCTATTCCACCTTCCGAGGCCTTCGTCGTCTCCTTGCGCTTGTGTTTGAGGCGCTTTCTCAACAGTTTCCTTCTTCATGCCCTTCTTTTTCTCCCGCGTTCCTATGCGCTCCATACAGCTGCATTAGCATGATGCCATCTGGCTCGAAACGCCCCTTCGCAAGATTTGCTCGTTACCGCAAGCGCACACGCTCAACTGACATGGCACCAATCAGCGTAACAGTTGATGCTGGGACTGCTCCCGCGCAAGGCCAGTCGTGCTTACCGACGGAAAGAACCGGTCAGGACGTAATCGATTCAACTAAAGACAGAAACATTGAGAGTCATTCACAGTCCCAGGGTGCGGGAATCTCGCGCTCGAATATCGTTGATATCAGAATTTCGACTGCCACTGCCCTTCCGAAGAAGCGAATCCGCCAAACCGATAGCAGGGGGGGTTGTTCTCCTATCCCAAGTCCAGGTACACTTGAAGGAGGGAATGGTGGAGTCGGCAGAGCCTTGCTCATTTGCGACAGCGATCCTTTCATGCACCCCGGTCGTGCAGCACGATTGTCAAAATATCTCAGTGCTCCCTCCCCCATTCCCCCATCGCGAGGAAAACGTCCACTTTGGGATAAAAGCCTCACTCTTTCTCCGGTCCACAGAGTTTCACTTCGCCCAGACTCCGCCACGCCCTCTTGTGATTTTCTTGAGAATTCATCACCTCGTAAACAACACGTACTAACTGCCTCGCAAAGGCTCACCGTATCACAACCGGGACTACTACAAATGTCTGGAACAAAGATGGAACTGACACAGAAACATGAAGTAGCGAAGGACTCGACACGTGTGTTGGGAGAGGGGGTCAAGGGTAGGAGGGGGAATATATTGAACAATGAGAAGGGTGATGAAAAATTACAACGACTCGAGGAAGTGCAAAAAATGCTGCCGAGCGAAGCACTGCATAAAACTGCTACGGATCAGAAGCGCAAGTCAGAGACTGGCCGCCAGAGCGACAACGAGATCGAGCAAACAAGGGAGCTATTCTCACAACTAGACCCGCCTCAGAACAATTTACAACAGAGTACCAACGAAGGGAGGCCATCGGGCGAGACATTGGCACAAGGCGGACTGGAAATCCTTCACTCACCATTTCACACAGCTCGGCTTGGCAGTCCTGCACGAGAGGCCAATGACCCGAAATCGCAACCTCCGGTTCGCCATCATAGCAAGCTATCTTATTCTGACGACGTCCGGATCTTAACTGCTTGGCGTTCTTTTGCGGCACGGCCCAATTCGTGCAGCTATGATACTCTCGCTCTTGATGTTACAAATGCTGCGAACGATGCTGGGGGTGGTCCAAAGTTACGTTTTTCTGTCGTTGAACATCGAATGCGCATGCTCCGCGAAGCATTCGATGATATTATTTATCTGAGCGTTCAAGGTTGCATAAAGCGAGGCAGCGAAGGCGATCACTTTACTTTTTTTAATGAAGTACAGGAAATCATTCTCAAAAGCCGAGAAGCAAGAAAGGCCCGTTCTGAAACGGACCGGATTAGCAGAGGAGTCGAATCCTCGAAGACTTGTGCAAGGCGCAAACTACTTCTCGATGGGGTCCCTATTGCGGAGATTGTGCGATATCCAAACGATATTTCTTTGCTCCATGACGTCCGGGAACGTACCAAAGCTGGAAACAAGGCCGATGGCATTAGAGGGGATGATCGCGGAAGCCCTGGTCTGGTTGACAAGAACAGCCAGCCTCAACAAGAAGCTCTTGATTCTGACAATGTTGCTCGTAGCGTGAACAGCGATACCTTAGATTTGGAACCGCGTGTAGTACTGAAGGCTCGCACGGAAGAAACTCGGCCTCTGGTTGGGCGCAAGGAATTGCACATCAGGAATGAGCACCCTTTGGAAGATGAGGTTAGGGATCGATTGGAAAACGGGACTGGCGAAGGGGGCGAACAGAATCCCTGGAGAACGAGAAGGGATGTGACGACTTTACCAGGGCTACAAGAGAGCCATACGAACAGCTTTAATTCAGAATCAAACAGCGGAATGCAAAGAACTAGCACGCAACTTGAATGTGGGGACCGGATGTACTGCAAAGGGAAAAAGGAAAGGGTTGATAAAGGGCGCGACGAAGTCTGGATGGGAGATTCGTCTGCGCACGAGGAAGAAAGGTCAAAAGATGCTTCTCAAGTACACCGTTTAGATTCTCTCGTCGTTGTTGGGGCCGAGAAAGTTAATAGTGTCGGAGAAGAAGTTCCTTCGTCCCCACGTGTGGCAAGTCGATCAATGATTGTGCTTCGAGGAAGGAGCCGAGTTGAAGATGGCCAATTTGTAGATGACATCTCGGAGAGGTCCCTTACGGTGGAAAGGACGGAAGACATCGGAACTGCTCCGTCTAAGGCCCGAGTACTTTGCAATGGGGTCCCTCCGTCGCTCAGCAGCGATGCAGTTCAATCTCAGTTGGAAGTGGCTGAGGATGCTGATATGAGGGGACCTAACAAGAGAAGGCGGGGTTCCAGAAGTATGGAGAATGATTCTTCCTGTACGACAGTACATGTTAAACAGGGGGCACAGGAACCTGGCAGTATTGGTGTGCCCCGGAGTGACGGGAAGAAAAACATTGGGCATTTCGACAGCAGTGATCCTGAAGTGGCAGATAAGGTGGCTACCTTTCCACAGTATCTAGCAGACCCAGTCGTCGCGCACCGCTCTCCAGACGGTGGGGCACTTATGTCGAGGACTGTAGAATCGAGCGTGCGCGAAGTGTCTCATGGCCTAGAGACCAGAGCAGAAGGGTTGAGGAACACAGCGGTTTTGTCGACAAAATCTCGTGACAAGAAGAGGGCTTACGGGCGAAAGTCGCATCATGAAGGAATGATGGATGTGAAAAGGACATTTCACTTTCAGCAGCGTCGAGAGAAGCGACGACAAGTCATCGCTGAAATGCGTGCGATGGCAGTAGCTCTGGACAAAGTGAACATGCCAGTATTAGCGTGGAAGTACAAGACGCGTTTATTGGGCATGTCTCACCTTCGATAGCGACAGCTGTACATCACACCACCTTTGAAGGGTTGAAGGGACTCGTTTCTTGCGAGGTATTGGGGATTGTTGCGTGCTGTGAATACCTGTCGGGCGCTTTTTCCATCCCAGCAGCCAGAATTCTCAATCTATTTTACCGAAAGGAGGAAGCTGGTCAAAGGCTAGATATGGGAAAGTGCTTCACTTCGGAGGTTTCGTGATGCGCAATATGTTTAGAAGAAGCTAACAAAGTTGCTAGCTTTCGAGCTAAGAATGCTGTAGTACGCAGTGTCTTGGACAAGTAGTACAAACGCCCTGTGAAACGGAGAGAAGGGAAAACGCCCTTGCGGCATGGCGATATAAACGCAGTGGCGTAGAAAGAAGTGTTTATCAGAAATGCACAGAGGGCGTTGCGTTGACATCCCGGCGATGGAATGATCGCATCTACGTCCAGCTTAAAAGAGTACTATATACCCATAGGTGTCTAGCCAATAATTTAGAACTGCAGTATTCTGTGCTGCACAGCTCAGCTACCTAGTACTCAGTCAATACTATGTCTCGGACGCTCGTCTTACCTTTTCGTTCCACATGGCCTTGACCTCCGCAAACGATACTTTGGTCATGTCCTGGACTGGCCTTGCCAAATCCTTTTCCTTGTCATAATCCTGTTCCATCCTCACCTCCAGTTGCTCGTTTTCTTCTTTATATGCAGTTTGCTCAATTACAGGATGCACATCACTTTCTAGTCTGGCGATCGTAACTGTTTCGCTCCCGTCGCCCGTGCTTGTCATGTGCAACTCCTCGTCAATTCGCGCCTCCATCGCCTGCTCCGATATCTCATCCAATGAATGGTTCCCAACCATGCTCTCGTTGTCGACGTTCTCCAGTGTAGAACTATTGGCATCAGTCGCGCGTTGACGAGTACCCCGTGATGACAATGTCGTGAATATGGAACGATTCCCACCATTCCATGATCTATGACGCAGTATGTTGTCCTCCAGTGTGCCTTCAGCAATGATTGATTCGATCTCTGTCATGGGCAATTCGTTCAAGTTATCTTCATCCTCATCTGGTCGGTCCATCCACCGTGATTCGAGCTTTTCGAAAGACTGCGGTTTCGACTTTCGAAAAGACCGCAGCGACTGTTGAGATCCTATTCCATCTGGTCGATCTTCCGTGAACCGTCTCGAGGCCGACTCCAAATTAAACACAGGTTGCCCTGGTTGCTCTTCATCCGAACTGGACGAGAAACTGTAATCTTCCGAAAAGTAATCGATGTGCATTGATCCATGTCGGTCCATATCACCAGAAAGTCCGCTCACTGAGCCCGTGGATCCGGTCCGCCCCGGGGTACCTCCCCCGACAGGTTTGCTCGACCTGTTTGCCAGTGCAGATATAGTCTGGGCCGTGCCGGTGCGACCAGACGATGCTCTTCCGACTGACCCGTGCTGACCACCTCCCTGGCCACTCGGACCAGCTGTAATTGCTTTGCGACTTGTGAGTTTTACTCGAGGGGAGGTCGCCTCACTTTCTGTGTTCTTATTGCTAAGAGCACTTAACAAAGCACTGCCCGAAAACTTCCTTCGAAGCGTTTCCAATACTTTTGGCCTCTTCGAAGTAGCAAGTGCTTGCAGGGCCAGCTGATCAATCATTGTCTCCTCAGCCACCTGCTCAGATTCAGCATCGATAGAGGCGAAAGCTGCAAGGAGCGTATCTGGTTTACCATCAGTAGCCCCGCCAGCTCCGGTCCCAGAACTAGCACCGCCGACGTTCCCTGCCAAAATTGACGAGAACGCGCCGTGTGTGCCACCTCGCGAAGACGTTCTCGACAGAAACCTACTCGAGTTGTTTCGGGTTGACGGGACTGTACCAGGTGCGCTCTCCTGGCCATCTTTGGAGCCACTAGCTTCAGACAAATTACGAAGCGAAGTCTGAATCTCGAGCTTTCTCCAGGCAGCTTCCAGATTGGCCTCATCTCTGGCATTTTTGAAGGCAACGTGGTCCAGACTGGGTTCAACACTCTTGTCACCACCTTCCAGAACATCGTCGACGACACGCTGTGTCTTGACCTTGTGAATATGTTCGAGGTCTTTCTTGGAGGGAGCTTTGAAGAGCTTTTCCCAGGCATCGGGGAGCCACTGGGGAGCATCATCCATAGGTTCACGTGGTTCCATGGCCATCTCCTCTTCTTCAACATGCATGAGCAGAGCACGGATAGTGCCAATCGACCGTGCTGAAAACTCTGTAGCAGACTTGACAGCGGCTCGGGACAAGGAGTTCACCGATAGTCTAGGAGTCTTGTGGTCGTCAACAATACCTTCAAACGGATCAGCGATACCAGCATGCTTCTCGTCCCCCTTTACAAAAGACTCCTCGGCGTGAAGACCCTCGACCCAACGTTTTCTTCTGTTACGCAAGCGGCGCAGAGTGCAGGTGACGAGCAAGAAAGCAATGAAGCCGATTAGAGCAAGGGAGGCAACGACAATGATAGACGTCCGCGCGGCGACGGAAAGACCAGGCTTACCAGGATCTAGATTTGTGTTTGTGATTCCTTCCTTTGGGATGAAAAACTCTGTTAGGTCTTCGTCTACCGTCTCACGAATCCAGCCGATGTAGGGAGCGACAGCAGTGTAGATGGTGGCTCTAGCACCCGATGTGCAGATGCTCTCGGCTTCGCCATCCGCAAGTCCTTGTAAACCAAAAGTGACGATACCTACAAGGACAGATACTTTGCCCGACTTATCAACGTCATACAGCGGGGCGCCGGTATCGCCAAAGCACGGACCGCAACTGTTGTCGCGCTTGGTGCAGAGACGGCGCTTTTCATCATTGCCAAAGCGGTCATCACATTTGGAGGTAAGTAGATCTGCGAAAAGGAGTGGTCGTGTATTACCAGTAAGAGTTTCCTGGCCTTCATTGGGACGGGTGCGAAGGCCGTAGCCTTTGACGCGAAGAAAACGGGGAGCGCTGGAGTCTTGTGCAAAGTCCGTGTTGTTGTTGATACGCATGACGTTGTACAAGGGCGGAGGAGGAGTAGGATTTGCGGCGGGGTCGTCGCTGTCGCCGTCATCATCATCATCATCATCGTCGGGGTTTGTATCAGCTTCCTGGCGGACGTCCGGGTTTGGGATTGTGGTCTCCGCAGGTTGATCAGATTCGGGAACGTCTGAAGGGCTCGGAGAGGGCTTTGGGGTGAAAAGAGGTTTATCAAGGTGGACGAGCATCAAGTCATTGCGCTCGACTTCTGAGGGAAGGAAATAGTCGGGATGTGTGATTTCTTGATCGACAGTGCGTCTCGTTCCCTTGGTATTACTGACGCCGCTGATGAGTACGATAGTACCAGGGTTGATTGCACATTGGGCTGAAGTGATGACCCAGGATGCGGAAATGAGACTTCCAGCGCAGCGGGAAGTGATCTGCCCAGATGGGGTTGTGTCTAGGAAGACGGCGATGTTGTCGAAGTCTGTTAAGGATGGTTTGAGACCACCGAGAATACGGAGCGAGTTAGAAAGCGGATGTCGGGGGTGATAGCGACGTGTCTCAGTGGGGTCTATAACTTCGACCGGAGCAGGATCTGGGGAGGCACCGGTGGAAACGACGGGGAGATGGATTTGACATTGAGCGGTTGCACGGGCGAACAAGAGAAGCAGACATGCAAGCGGAAGGGAAGGAAAGGTCATGACATGGAAGGGCCGCGGAGGATGAGGGGGGCGGTGAGAGCGAAGGGGGTGCGCCAAGACGGGTGGGGCAGCGGTGGGGTGGGCGGATGAGGTGGCCGGTACGGGAAGGTGTGCATGGGGGCTTTGAGGAGACGGAGGGGTGGGTTTGGTTCGAGGGCCGAGGGGTGAGGAGGAAGGGGGATGCGCCATGTGGCAGGGGAGGAAAGCGGTCCAAAGTGGGATAAGTTAGGAATTCTTTGGACAGCAGTGGCAGTGTATGATTGTGAGTAATTTTTGGCGCAGGTCGAGATGCGGCATAGGGCAGGCAAGTCATCGGTGTGGATTCCCAGACGATGTGCGATTTTTCTCAATATTTTTATTGAATTTGCTTATGAGACCCGCATGGCCTGCCACGTCCCACGCATCTAGACCGCCCCCTACGTCAGTCCTTCATCACCCCCGCATCGAGACCAGCAAGGCAGACAGACCCCCCTGTCGATGTGGCGATGGTTGAGGTATGAGAAGGGACGGATACTAAGGATACTGAACTACAGTTGGCACTCCAGTGCATTCTTTAAACGAATGATGTGAGTGGAGAAATTGTCAAAATATGCCAAATTTTAGATGTGCTAGATTTTAAGGATGTTTAAGGTTGACGCTTGGACGGCTGTGGCGAAGGCCGCGGAGGGGGAGGCAGAACTCCCCAGCTCCCCCCAACCAACATATGAGTTCAAAAAGGTTGTCCGTAAATTTTGCCATTTGCCCACAAACTCGCTGGACGTGAAGTAAACCCGAGTTTGAACAATCCCACCACGAGTTTTGCAGACTGACCTCCAGCAAGGTACCTGCCCGCAACAAACGGAAGTCTGGTACATCGTTGTGCCGCCCGACGGATCACGTGCAACTGCGCGAATACTCGCTGAAGTTAATATTGTAGCTCGCCACAAGGATAGAAAGGTTCTCAGTCGAAAGGGCGATGTGTTTCGTCTTCTTGACAGGCTGAGGGGGAAGTTTTGAGAAGACCGCTTTTTAGAAGCTTCTACTTGTCTTTCTTTCGCGGTTGCTTCGGCGGCATCTGTGGCAGAACCTGTCGCGCTTTGATCCATTGATGGACTCTGCACAGATGAACGTTTTTCTTCACGACGGGTCGATCCGGCACTGCTGTGATCAGGCAGATGTGAAACTCGTGGAAAACTCACATGCCCCGAGTTTTCGGTATGCTGTGAGTTTTGCAAAACGCGTTGTAGGCACCTGTCGGTTGTGACTCGAGAACAGGATGCGTCTTTGCGAAGTGACCTTGAGGGGCCCTTTGGATACGAGGCAGCTCTGGCCAAGGATTCTACTCGAACAGTTAGGAGCGCCTGAGGCCCGCCCAGTGGACGAAGGCCTGTCGCTTAAATTTAGTGAACCCGGAGACGACTCAGCTGCTCCAAAGGCAATTGCCCACATGGCCGTCCATGCGTCTGGAGTCATATCAATCACCGTTACTGTAGGCGAGTATGATGCTGAGCCGGATGGGGATGAAGGCCGCGAGAATATAACCACTAGGGCCAGAATCTTCAGGATGTCAAAAGACATCGCCGCACGTACAAGTGCAAGTCCGTCTCAAGTAAGAAAAACAGCAGCGGCTGTAGGTAAGACTAGGTGGCTCAACGGACTACTGGAGGGCACCGACCAGACCCTCATTCTAAAGTACAAGAGAAAAGACAGCGCAACTCTGCTCAACCGAAGAGGGTGCCGGCCCCTCCTGCCAGTGGTGAGCAGCCCGGGCTAAGTCCCAACGCAGATCCATGGGTCAAGGCCGGGGAGGCAGAAGTGGCCGGCCACAACTGGGACGTCGGTCAATGCGAGGTCCTGTCGGCGGAGGTGTTTATACCTCACGCTGCCGATGATAGGTAGAAAGCCGGTCGCACACCGGGAGAGTTGGCCAGATCTTGGCACAAATTTCTCCTCCTTGGCGTGTTAGACCGGTCGTCTAACACGTCATCACATCATCCAACACCAACAATGCCAACGCCAAGAAAAATTCTTGTTGATCTCAAGCCACGATCCGCACTTTACAGTGCTGCGACACCTTACATAGGACTCTGTCGTTGTGATCACTGGTCTTCCGCCCCATAAAAGTTTCACACGTGTATGTATAAGCACGCGTGTTCAACGTGAAAAACTGGCCACGTGTCGAAAAGTGCCCCCCTCCCGTCGGCATTTCTCTCCATGTCTGCGTCAGCATGCGGTCCATTTCCCATTCACAAGACGTCCAAAAAATTTGCAATTTGGCGCTGCCGACTGACCAACCGGCACCGTGCCCCGCCAGATCCACCTCTCTTTTCTGAGGGCGCTCTCCACAACGCACCCATTTACCGCACCATAAATTCTCATCCTCCGCAATCCGCCGCCCCTCTCCCAACCGTCATCTCACCAGTTGTCCAACCCACCATCATCATGCCCTTCACCGTCTTCATCCCTTCCCTCCCTCTCCCCGTCTCCCCGGGTCTCTCCCTGTCCGCCCGCCACTCCCGTCTCCCGCTGCGTCGCCGGCCGTGTCTGCGTACCGACGCCCTTCCCCGCCGTCCGCTCGTCCGCGCCTGCGCCCCGCCCCCGTGCCCGGCCGCCCCAACCCCCGACGACTGGCCGCTAGGGCCGCCGGGCTCACCCGCCCGTCTTGCTCCGCGTTTCTGGTTTAAGGGCCTTGGCGATGACGTCCGCCGTCGCGCCCCGCTCTATTTGCGCGACTGGACCGATGGCCTTCGCCTCAAGTCTATCCCGGCCGTCTTGTATCTCTATTTTGCTTGCCTCGCGCCTGTCGTCGCTTTTGGCGGTATCACCTCTGTCCTGACGGCTGGTTCTATGGGTGTCGTCGAGTTTTTGCTCTCGTCAGGTGCTACTGGCATGCTGTACGCTGTCATGTCGGGCCAACCGCTAACTTTTATCGCCCCGACTGGCCTCACTTTGGCCTTCACCTGCGCACTCTACGGCTTCTGTCAGGTAGCCGCAGTACCGTTTCTGAGCACATACGCGTGGGTTGGCGTCTGGGCTTCTCTCATCCTCTTTGTCGCCTCTATCACCAATTTCAGTGATCTCATCAAATATTGCACTCGCTTCACCGATGACGTTTTCAATTCGCTCATAGCCACCAATTTTATTTACGAGGCTGGCCGCGCACTCATCGGTGCCTTTTTCGTAGTCGGCGCCGACAAGACCAACCCCTTCACCGCTCTCTCCCTCGCCCTCGGTACCTTTGCCCTCGGACGGTTTCTCACAGGCCTCCGCTCTTCTCGCTATCTTGTCAAGCGTGCGCGAACTGTTTTAGCAGATTTTGGACCCGTGCTTGCTATTGCCATCATGAGCGCCGTCGCGGCTATCCCGGCTGTCGCTAAAGTCGGGCTAGAGAGACTCTCCATCCCAACTAATTTCACTTTAGCAGGTGGCCGCAGCCTTCTCGTTCCCTTGCTGGCGACACCGGTCCCGGTGCGATTAGCAGCCATAGTGCCTGCTTTACTGCTTACATGTCTATTTTTCCTTGATCAAAACATATCGGTACGAGTAGTCAACTCACCATTACACCGTTTGCAAAAGGGGCCTGGATATCATCTGGACATGCTTGTACTGGCAATATGCACGTTTGTGTGCTCAATATTTGGACTACCGCTGATGTGTGCAGGAACAGTGCAGTCGCTAGCGCATGTTCAGGCATTGGCACAAGTAGAGTCGCAAAACGGAAAGGAAACAATCGTATCGGTACAGGAGAACCGGCTGACTGCATTCCTCATCCACGCGGGCATTCTGGGGTCTCTTTTCCTGCTACCGATTGTGAAACGGATTCCCATGGCAGTAATAAGCGGATTATTTTTGTTCCTGGGGCGCAACATGATGAATGGCAACGACTTCCTCTCGCGCATCCCTTACATGGGGATGGACCCCACGCTGTACCCAGAAGACTCTCCAATGCGGAAAAGCGGAGTACCAGCACGACAAGTTCATGCGTTCACGCTGCTACAATTAGGATGCTTGGCAAGCTTATGGGCGCTGAAACTGAACAAGAAGACGAGCATGTTCTTTCCTGCAGTTATCGCGACGCTGATGTTTATTCGATCGCGGATGGCACCGCGGCTGTTCCCAGCGGGCACCCTTGACGCTCTTGATGGGGAAATTTTTGATGCGACAGACGTGTCAAATGAGGTGCACTCCCAGGACCACAAATTGTCAACTGCTAATTAAAGGGGACGTGGTGGAGATGTTTGTGTATTCGGAAGCGTGGAGAGTGTACGTATTGTATTTTGGATGGAGGGCGTGGCTTCTATCGAGTCGGCAATGGCATGATGTAGCTGCTGTTTTGGGCGTTGAAGTTAAAAATGTAGGACAGAGAGCGCACAGCACCATACGA
This sequence comes from Chondrus crispus, assembly GCF_000350225.1. Lineage (NCBI taxonomy): Eukaryota > Rhodophyta > Florideophyceae > Gigartinales > Gigartinaceae > Chondrus > Chondrus crispus. The sequence continues at coordinate 45,540 of NW_005179201.1, forward strand.
TTTCCTAGTTGTGGCAGACCTGGTATTGAATGTTGAGCTCGAGAGTGTGTGCCACGGATGCTGATTCGTGAAGGTACAACGGTGTACTGGTCGGCTGTTCTTTGTAGGTGTACTGTAAGCGAAGGTAAACCAGCAAGGCCTGAGCAAGAGTACAGTAGGAGTGTCGGCAACGAATAACTCTACATCGCTGTGGCCCCGTATCATTAGTCGAGTCATTACAGTGTCAACCGTGTCTCTCCGAGGACAAGTGTACTGTAGCGAATACTACAGTACTGCCGATCGCAGCAACAGAATCAACGTACTGTATGAGAAGCCGCGCCCGCTCTTCTCTTTCAAGCCTCCAATCCACTGCCCCTTGGTGTGAGACCATCGCGCTCCCCGCCGAAGATTCTTACTGTCAGAGTCCGTTTCTCCTCACCTACCCACCCCTTCTCCCCACACCGACTGTTCGCGAACTCGCGATGCAGTCTCTCGCTCCCCTCATCCGGGCGTTCTACACGGGCGCCCTCCCTCCCTCGCAGCGCGCCGACGCCCACTCCCGCCTCGTCTCCGCCCTGCGCGACCCGGCCCTCCCCGCCGCCGCCGTCGTCCACATCGAGCCCTTCAAGGACGTCACCTCCCCCGCCCCGGACGCCCTCCTTCTGCACTATGCCCTGCACGCCCTCGAGTTCAGCGCCCGCTCGGGCAACAAAGCCACCCCACCACAAGCCCGCTCCCACGTGCTCCAGGTCTGCGTCGACTTTGTCGTCTCCGCCTATACACGCACCGTGTACACCGCCGCCAGACCAGACATCCACACCGTGCCCAATCACGTCCTCAACAAGGCCGTCTTAGTCTCCGTCCAGCTCGGCATCCGCGAGTGGGTCTGCGATCCCGAGGAGGCCTTCCCGCGCTCGGTGCTTGCCCTCATCGACCAGAACGGCCACACGGAGGTCGCCATCGGCAAGATTCTGGCTGGCGTAGCCTTGGCATCGGGAGTCATCGAGACTGCCATCGATACGTCGCGAAAGGACTTTCCATCCGACGACCGTGCCACACTGCGCAAGCGCCTCGCGGCCCTGGCAGAGTCGTTTGCGGACGCCCTCGCCATGGGTATACGCATCAGCGGGCCGCGACTGCCGAAGGCCGTTGCCATTGGCGCCGTGCGTGCCGTGGGCAGCCTGGTCAGGGTGCAGCCGGGCTGCGTCAAGCATTTACTCGGGGTGTTGCAGAGATCTGTGGAAGGGAGGAGCGATCGCATGGGAGGAGAGATCGTCGCGGTCTTGGCCGATTTGTATAGCGAGGGAGATGTCAAGCTTGCAATTGACTGGGACTCCTCGTTGAATCATGTTTCCAATTTGTTGGACGCCGTCGCGATTGGGGAGGTCGCGCTGGGGCAAGGGGAGGACGTTTCTTTGTATCGGAGGAAGCTCACGGCGTACGGAGAGGCTGTGGCCCGCCGTGTTATTGCAATGAGGACGAATTTTGATGTCGTCAAGAGGCTACTTAATGGCTTGATGGGCGTGTCTTTGCGATGGGCAAAGGACTTTCCGCGCGACTTTGTCTGTGCGATGAATGCGTGGCTTGGTATTTTTGACGCGATTCAGGATGCTGAGGTTCATTCGAACGACCTTTTGAATTCAGTCTACACGAGTGTGGCTGATTTGTGCGCAAAGCGATGCATGTTTTCTACGAATGGGCCAGTTCTGCAGGCTTTGGACGGAGCTGAAGAAGAGTTTACGTGGCCGCAACAGGCCAGACCCCGTGACATGCAGACGCTGCGGAATATATATCGATGGGATGAGGAGGCTTCTGTCATGGCGGATGTCGCGAGAGATCCTACGACGATGTCCGCGGTGCTTCTGGCTTCCTCAAAACGCGCAAACGCAGAACCTGACGAAGACGACGAGGACGATCTCGAAATGCCCTGCAGCAGAGCAGAGTACACGAGAAAGTGTATCGAGACATTGGTTACATGTGCTAACATGCACCCGGAGAAGGTCGGTAGTCAGGTTTATGAGATGGTTTGCAACGCCCTGCAAACGTTGGGTCACAAGTTTGTCCAAAGCAAGATATACACCCCCTTTGAAGTACAAGATCTTTGCACAGTCACAAACATCGCGTACAGTATAATCCCATTGTTCCCCAATAACTCACAGCAACTGCAACCGCTTCTCCAAATGGTCCCTGAATTGCTGAAAGCTTCTGTAGAGAAGCGAGAAGCCAAACTCACATCACTGTTGCTTCAAACCACTGCATCTCTAACGAAAACGCTAACTATAGCCCCACCTGCAGTTGTTCAACAAAGTGGTGCCTTTCTGATTCCACTTGCAAAAGGAATTCTTTCGTCGACTGAGTGCCCGGACATGCTCATCTGTTCGGCACTACTTCTAACTCTTTCACTTGACTGTCACGCTCGCAAAATTTTGTATCACAGCAGCCCCCCTATCGACGCCGGCATGATTGCCACCACTTCATCCTACACCGTTGCGGCACTAGGCTCAGCAGCAATGGCTCGATGGGCACTTGTTCCCGGACGTGACCCGAACACAAATCTTCCGCTGAAATGGAGTCCACAGGAATGGAGTGTCCGTGAATCCGGCTTGCAGCGACTTTGCGTAACAGTCTTTCGAGACTTTGAGAAGGCATCGTCGGCGGTGAGTGCATCGAACCTAAACCAATGGGAAATTATGCTTGCCATCGCTCGGGGAGGGGGATTATTCAAGACGATGGCCTTGAGTATGGATGGTGTTTATGGAAATGCGAAAGATGCATTTTGGAGATCTGTTGGGAAAGACACAACGCGGTACTGTGTGAGCGCGCTGGTTGGCCTGAAGACCCAAATCTCGAACGCTCAGAGCGGACTTGACGATGACACCCGAAGTCTAGCTTGTGGTGTTATGGGTGGGATGTTGGGAGCAATTGAAAGTATTCTTGCAGCGTGTTCCCGTCAAATTGCGACAGATGCGCCTGACCTCGCTGCCAATACGATCGGAGAAATTGTTGAATTTGCATCAGCGCAGAGGTCTACCCGACTTGCACACGCAGCGCTGCGACTCATACGTGAACAACTTTCTATCGGGTCTGGTCTCTCTCCGGAACCAGGGATCCAATTAGCAAAAAGAACTTTGGAACAAGGAGGAGAGCAGAACGTTTGTGTAGCAGCGGTTGAAGTCCTGATTGAGGCCCTAAAGCAGCATTGGAACGATTTCTGGCCCTCGGATGCTGTCCACAAACAGTCATCCTCACCCGCCAGCATAACAGCCAATCAACCTTTACAGCGGTTGTACATATTTGCTCTGCAAGGAGTAATGAAGGGACTTGAAAGCGTAGACCTCACCATATGTCGGACTGCGTTGCTCGGGCTGCAAAGTTTAGACAGCTCAAGAAAGTTGTATTCACGGAGTGCAGCATTTCGCGAAAACGGGGCAGCCAAAGCGGTAGTAACGGAATGTATGCGAGTCATGGGAGCTGGAGGTGACGCGCGAAGAGAGAGTCTGACAGAGGAAGCTGTTGAAGTAATATGGGGAGTGGTGAAATTTGATATGGAAGGATTCTTTTCGCACATGCTTCCTGAAGTTATTAAAGACTTGGGGGGCGTGAACGCAGAACAGGTTCAGTCGCTCGTGCAGGCCTTTGCAGAAGCTAGAGAAAGGCCAGGGTTTTCCAGAAGACTTGCGGCTTTCACAAATGATTATGTGTTTCTGCGAGGGTTAAATGAGGTTCAAATGTAGAACACAACGCATCAACGACATGAGCGCATAACGCAGCAAATTGTATTATTGTAGATGCAGGTCATACGTTCGTAGATAGAGGCCTTTTTTTGTCAGTTAATGGTCTAAGTTGAGCAACTAGCAATGGGGGAAAATGGAGCATGGAGCAGCTGCCGCCGCCTGTTGTTGATGTGTGGGGTTTCGTGAGTTACCGTCGTCACACAGTGACCTACAACTTTAGCTTGTGGTTGTTTGGGAAACAACTGCCGTACAGGTGCCGAACGAATGCCTTTAGCACAGAGAACCGTTTTTTGTCGACTTCATAGTTGGACCGCCTGCTTAAGCGAATAAAAAGCATTTGTACAATAAGATGAGACAAGAACGCAAGCTGCCCCCAGGTTCTACGGTTGTATCGATAGGATGGTGCTGTGGAGGAGGCACAGCGGTGTCAGCGCAAAACGCTTCATATGGCCAGGCACGAACGACTTCTCTTCGGGGTTACGGTTCGGTTGTAAGTACAAAGTGGTTTCCGGATGCGCGTACCTGAGATGTTTTCAGTAGATTTCGTTATTATTATTTTTTTTGTGGCTTGAGTGTTATTGCAACAGTACTACGTAGGAATGGTGTGCAGATAACAAGTTATCGTGCAGGCGGGTGCATTCCTTGGACAAACTAACCTAAGGCGTTACCGTATATCCACTCCGACTACAACAGGAGAAGACGATGTCATGCTCTCATCGTCTCCGAGGCAAAAAACGATCTCGTTGCCCAACGACTTCTGTTCTACCCCGTTCTAGTAGACACTAGGAGTCTACCCCGTTTACTGTATTGGTTACAGTAAACTTTACCCTTCGAAGGGAAAAGAGGAATATCTCCGAGCAAGAGGGCTCTCGCGTGTCATAAAAGCGGATCGCTAGGCGGGTGGCAGAGGGGGGCCATGCTTGTGTTGCAGCCACTCGGAAGCGAGAAGCAGAGCATTTGTACACTACACGTGTACAGTATCGTACAGTACATCCAGTTCTTCTTACATAGTGGCCACAGGAGCGTCATATAAAACAGTGGATTCATAGATGACGGCCCACTCCAGCAGCAACAAGGCTGGCGCTCCACGTGCTGTGATGAAAACTGGCAGGGAACAAATCATCCTACACGTAGGATAGAACGGCCCTAAGTCGCGATCCATTTGGTTTTTAGTGTAAAGGATCATTTTTAATTGGTCAAATTTTGCAGCACTTACGTTGATGGACTTCTGTCCATCTCGTCCAGACATCCTTATTAGATGCCTGGATGCCTCGACCAACGGTTTATCTCCACCCCTTCCCCAGCCTCACAAACAAACCTGCAACCCTGCGACCGCGACAACCTGCCCCAAAGGCAACCTCCGTCTCCCTTTTCTCCCTACATTGCAGCCCCCATCTCCATTATCTCAGCTGTGCTCCTCTCCGCAATTGCCGAAAGTCGCGACTCTGGCAGCTTGAACATGATGCGGCATGATCGAACGCTTGGTTCGTTGGCCCTCCTCGCCACCCTCCTCTCCCTGTCGTGCGCTGAGGGCCCGAGCAAACAAGTGACCAAGGGGCTGACTTCCAAAGTTACGGTTGAGGACCGCGAGTCTCTCATGTCGCTGCAAGTGCTCACGTTCACGGACGGAGGCTATACCACGGCGCGACGCGGCGATCCTCATCCGCAGCTCGAATGCGTTGGGGGCGCCGCGTCACGTGCGAAGGGACTACACCCCGTGCGCGTAGACTGCTACAACACCGGCGTAGACGAGGCCTCGCCGCCCGACCGCCCGCGGCCAAAGTGGCATTGCGTCACAGCGTTGCATCGCGGCGTGAGGGTCGACAACTGGGATGTCCATTGCGAGGGGTGGAGCTATCCTGATGATGACTTTATTCTCAGAGGAAGCTGCTGGCTTTCGTATAACCTCGAGTACGAGGAGCAAGTGCCCCTGTCGGAAGTAGGACAAGATGCAGCAAGCGCAGTCGCCGAGGACCCGAGGACTTCGAAAGGGTTTTGGGGATTTCTGCCAGACCTACCGACTTTGTTTCTCTGGCTAGTGGGTATCTTTGTGTTTGTCATGTTTGTAATGCCGTCTCTCAGGAAAATCGGAAGGAATCGAACGCAAAGAGAGGTCTCAGAGACTGTGCCGCTTCTGAACAAGATGGCACCGCTCTGAGACATGACGCTCATCCGCCAATTCTTTTAATGGATTGCTCCGCGACCCCCTCTTTCTGAGGAATGGGGATGCTGCCATTTCCCACTCCTCCGACGTACGGTGATCGCGGCGAATGTGCGCAAGTTTCTTTGTTTCTTTGTGCACAATCTGCACGTCTCATCAAAAATGTTATCGGCCGCAACAATCTGTACAATAGCGGCATCCGGTAATAAGAAGAAGCAATGAGTTTTCGTGTTTGGTTTCAAAAACATTCTCCGTTGTTGTTCACAAGTACGTCTTAGGTAGCTGCGGAAGTAGTCGATCTTTGACTGATGCTTGAGTTTACACGTCGAACGTGGTACCGCCCTCCATCTCGCATCTTATTCTTCATCGCCGCGTTTTCCATTCGAAGTCTGCCGATAACCGCCTCATATCGGCTTTTGCCCATCTCAGCTCTTCGCAGTTCAGCTCGGAGAGATCGTTCAGCTTTGGCCATCTCTTTTCTCTCTTTGACTAGTGTCCGCTTCATTGATTCCGCCTGTGCCTGAGCATCATCCACCTTGGAAGCCATTTCGTGTCGTTGCCTTTCAGTTACTTTCAGCTTTCCTTGCATCTTCTTTCTGGCTGCATCGCTGCCATCTCGTAGCTTCGTAAGTCGAGTGCTCTGCGCTTGGAGACGTTTCACGTCATTAATTTTGGTTCTCACAGCTGCTAGTCTTGAGTGATGACTAGCCTTGAGGTCCTCGATTTCTTTCTCATGCTTCTTCTGAAGAGTAACGACCTGACGAGATAGTTGCGCCGCTTTACTATCTAACGACGCTTTGTCATCCTCCGCTTGACGCAATCTGTTCACGAATGTTCGGCGCATCTCATCAAGACGAGCGGCTGAGAGCCCGTTCATCACACTTGATTCGTTAGGGTCATCCTCAAAGTGAAGTGTTTTGCCATCAAGTTCTTCAAGAATGTCATCGCCACCTGCCATACAGTTCTGCTTTTCGCGACAACTGCGGGTGGTAGCTCTCCGCGGTAACCGCTTCTCCGTTGCAAATCCGTTACAAAAACCACTTTGAGGTTGGCAACGAAAGTCGATTACTCCATTGACTTCAGTCTGCGGTTCAAACCTCACAGGCCCTTTCTTGGGGGCTTCTTTTTGAGTGGGGTATTCCCGTCTCCGGGCTGTCGACGGACTCCTGAGACTACCAGGTTCTATCTTCGCTGCTCTCGCCCGTCTTCTTGGGCCGTGGGCGTTGCGGATCTTGGCTTCCACCTTTCTCTTTGCGTCGCTGGCATCTACATGAGAGAGCGCAGCGAGTCCCACGTTTTTCAATTTTCCGAGAGGCGAACGACTGGCGACTTTGCCGTCACTGCGACCCAACAGAGCATCTCTGTCACTGACTGAAAGATTCGCTCGGTCCAGCAAGCCCTCAAGCTGTGTGATTCGGTATTTAAGTCCACTGATCAGCTCATCGTCTCGAGTTACAATGAGCGGATCCATATGAGGCAAGAGCGGGGGAGTGGAACCACAAGAGCTCGTGAGAGAACTCGTCTGTCGGGAAGACATAGGTGATCGAGGAGTCAGTGATCGAGGAGTCAGTGTCCGGTTCGGTCTTCCCTGAACAGACCTCTGCGATGCGAGACAAGAGCGAAGCCTCTCGTTTTCGGCCTCAAGATTAGCAATGTCGGCTCTCGCCCTTGCAAGATTTGCTCTCAAATCGCTAATCTCCACTGAGTCAGCCTCTGTATTAACCTTTGGCTTATTCCTGATACATTTAGCCGTTTCCGCATATCGCAAGGTGCCCAAGGTCTCCTCACGGCTCGTATCGGCTGGTGACACGCAAGCGACTAAGAGAGTCCTCGCGTTCCCGCCGAGGCTATCCTGCAGTAACCTGGTGAGCTTGGAATCGCGGTACGGCACGTGTCGTTTGGGGCTTCTGGAATCCTTCCTAGACGCGTTATCCGCGAGGGCCGAAATGACTTTTGCGAGAGAAAAGAGCCCCTTGTTAATCTCGACACCTTCCGCAAACCTCTCCCCCGTGACGGCTGTGCGCTTCGCGCGCTCCGAGCCCGCCAAGTCTACGAGATGGAGCTTGGCGGACAAGCACTGCTGATGCGAGGCGCCAGTGGCGTTGCTGAGGGCGTCTACTGGCTCCATCTGAATAGTAATGGTAATGATAGAATGCGAACGGCTGGATGAGGCGTTCATCCCCGTGGCAGCCGTCTGTCTCACCAGAGCGCCCTCGTGAATGATGGCCATAAGGTCGTTCTCCTCCGTGACGCACTTCTCCTTGGCACCGTCTAGAAAGACGGCATGCGCTGGTTCCCCCTTTCCGGCCTTCCTCCTTCGCTCTCTGACCTGGACGTTGACGACGCCGAGCGGGGCGCGAGTGCCGTCGACAAGGTCACGGATGCGCTCGCGGTAGATCTCGACGAAGCCGACTCTGACGGTGACATTGACCCCCCCGGCTGTCTCGCGGGCGCGCTTGGTCTCGAAGATGGCGCGGGCGACGCGGTCGGTGAGATGGTGCATGCAGTAGCTCTTCCCCGCCGACGTCTGTCCGTACGCAAAGACCGTGGCGTTGACGCCTCCGAACAGCCCGGTGACGAGGGGGGCGACGTGGCGGGTGTATAGGACATCTGGCGGTGCGTTGGGGAGCGACGCATAGACGGCGTCGAACGAAGAGAAGACGAGGTCCGGCGAGAGCGGGCGCGAGACGTGTACGGCGGGCGGCGTGGACGTCAGGCTCAAGGTATCTGCGGCGCCGTGCGCTGTCTCGAAGGGGAGAAGCGGGCGCGCTTGCACGACGACACGCACGGCCTCGGACTGTGCCATCGCGGAAGGGAGGCGTGGAGCGCAAGAAGATGGGTGGGGGAGGGGGGGGACAAGAAATGGGAGCTGGGGGCAGGCGGAAGGGAAGATTTGAATGGGGGCATTTAAAAAGGAGCATCGCAGGAGGGGAGAAACTGTGAGTGATGAATCGGCAATTATCTGGGCTTTTCAAGTCCATGTGGGTGCTGTCTGTACGGCCGGAACACACACTGTACGAGTCGGCATGCTGACCCTCCCGTTACGCCCTTCGTATCTAAACAACTTCACTCTCGTCTCTTCCGCATCCTACGCCGCCGCACCCCCGCTACAACGTCCGCAACCTTCGGCCCATATCGCCTCGCCACGCTTGCCAAATCTTCCCCCGCCCCGAAATCCACCCCCGCCAGCCGCAGCTCCCCGCCCCCAAGACGCCCCGCCGCCTCGGAGAAGCTGCTCCACATCGATCCCAGCACCATCCTCGTCCCCGCCAGACAAAGCACGTCCGCCACCGCCCTTCGCAGGCACCCTACCGACCGTCCGTCCCCTCCACCTGTCCCCGCGCAACCCAGCCGCTCGTCTGCTTCTCGCCCCAGCCCCCACGTCGCTCCCGGCAACAGCTCGGCCAGCGCCTCCGCCCATTCCACGCTGTCCGCCGCCACAAACACCATCGACACCGTCTCCCGTTTGCTCGCAAACTCGCTCAGCGCCTCCTTCACTCCACCCACGAATGCCGCGGGCCCGCTGGCTTCCCGCCAGTAGTCGATCAACATCTGGTCGTCGGCTCCGTATTCGGTCCGCGCGTTAACCCGCGCAATGTCCCGCCCCGTATCGAGGTGCCGCACATGCACCCCGATCGACTGTTCCAGCTTTTGTCTCACTTCACCCACCAATGCCCGCACCGGCTCTACGGCTCGGAGTAGCCGCAGCTCCCGGTTGGCCGAGTCCCATCCAGTCAGCCCTCCTGGCCGTACTTTCATCACGTACGCTGCCTTGAAGTAGATGTTCCGAGTCGTGCTTCCTTCAATCACCTCGTCCTTTTCTGCCCCGCCGCCCTCCATTTGCATGTAGTTGTAGTTTGCCCACCGCAACCACATCGCATCGTATTTGGAGGCAGACCGCAACGGCCACGACACACCTATCCCGTCCACGACCACTAGCTGCTCTCCATTCGTCAGCCTGGTCTCAAACAAGTCTTCGAATCGCGCGTCGCAATGCCGGTCCGCTTCCCACACTACGACAGGCGCTCGCCCCGTCTTCCGCGCGAATGCTAGCGCAGAGCCTAGCGCTCGCAACCGGTTACCAAGTCCGTGCATTACATGCACCACTATGATGCGCGGCAATTCGTCGGCCTGCTTCGCTTCTGGCCGTAGTTTCATCAGGTTTCGTAGCAATATTTCGCGTTGTGCCGCCCCCATTCGCGTCATCAGGTCCCAACAGAGACCGTAGGAATCGTGTAATCGACGACCAAGCGCTAAGTTCAATGCAAATGACTTTTCATGTGAAAGCACCAGGTCCGCAGCTGAAGGAGGGTGCGAAACTGCTTTGAGCTTCAAATATACTCGTGAGCCCTTGCCAGTTGACATGCGTTCATATCGCGATACCTGGAGTGTGTTTTGCCGACCAGGAGCCATGCCAGCCAACTCAACCACCCTTGTCGCCGCCCCATGCCACTGTGGTAATCGTTCTAGCAGTAACGAGTTATAATCTATACTCACTTCTGGCAGCAATATTCCGTTTTGCCTTCTTAACGCGTCTCCATGGGAGGTGTGTGCAAGCTGGTTATAGTCTAGCTTGTAACGCTTCAGCCCGACTCCCTCAAGCCTGTTGAACAGATTCTCATCGTCCCAACCATATGTTTGGATTCTCTCGTCGTACCCTCCAACCTCCAGGAAATCCCCTCTTCGCACCAATAAAGCCCCATTCAGATGAATCTCATTATCATTGCGGGCATTCTGCCAATGTCCGCTCCAAAATCTTCTCGTTGCAGGATTGTAATAAACGCTCGTATTTGCCGTGTTCCCAAAGTGCGCGTTGAGAAAGGCGTTCTCAATTCGATAATCGCAGTCCAGGCGGATAATCCATTCGGACTTCGCGACCGCCACAGCCAGATTGTACGCCCTCGTGAGAACCCACTTTGGTTCTCCAGTTACCCTGATAGTCTTGAGTCTCTTATCATCTGCCCATGCCTCAATACTCTCTGCCAAGGGTGGAGACGATGACCAGTCCACCAGCACAATTTCAGCAATTCCCGAAATTGTAAGCCAACTTGGCAAAACAGCTTTCAACAACTCTTGCCTGTTCCGGCACGCAGCCACGATGCCAATGCCCTTGATCGCAGAACCCTGCAGTCCTTCAGGGGAAGGCACGGCGTCGAGAAGGGGAATAAAATCGCTCCCTTTCCCCATGCCCCACCTGCCGCCTCGTTGCCATGATGGCAATCGCAGCGTCGACAGCGTGACTCCTAAGTACGCCAGTGGGAAAACAACTAGACACATCATACGAATAGTGCTCTGCCAGAACGGAAGGCGTTTAGAGGTATAGCGGGAATCATGAATGAAGGGCAACGTGACGGGATGTGCCGGACGCGAAGCCGCCCTGTCGAAAAGGAGGAAGCGCTTGCGTGTGCCCCGTACCTGCCGTTCTATTTCCCTTTGCATGGTCATCTGAGATCAGTTGAGTAGTTGACAGAACTCAAGGCGTAAGGGATTTGGTGCGGAAGACTACATTCGCGGTTTGAGGCTTGTGCTGAGGGATATCAAACATTGGAAATGTACTCTGAATACGGTACAGTTGTAAGAGGCAGAAGGTTGTCGGAGGCGAATTGAATTTGACGATGACAGCATCAAATACAAATAAAGGGAATGGAAAGATGGGTGAGCGCTGTCGGAGATGGGTGAGATCTTCCAATGTCCCGCGATAGCATCCGGTAAGCCATGAGCGCGGTCGAGACAATGGCGTAGTACGTGTTAATTTTATTAGTGGTTTTGATGGATTTTTGTTCTTGCAAATTCAAGTGCCATACCAGATGTGGAGCGATGGACTGCAAGAGCATCACGGACGCGGCGCGGACACTGCGTGACGCCCTTTGACATAAGAGTGTGCTACTTTCTCGCGAGGCAAAACGCGACTCAACATAGGAACGACATGATGCCCATGGCTACACGCTGATTAGCTCCTAGCTCCATTCTCTCAAAATGGCATACCTTGAGTTGCCTTGCATATCTCAAGGGAAAAGTTTATACACGACGACCGAAAAGGAGCAACGCTAAACCTAAAGAGACTACAGTGCACTTGCGCCGCCCTGCCGCATCCCCCGGCAACAATTCCTCATTACGGACAACCCGACGCGATTGGACTCAGCTCTTACGCAGTTTTCGGTGCTTCACTGGTGCGCCTTCTAATCCTCCATATCATCGGCCTCCAAGAAAGCCTTTGCGGCGGCGTGGGCTTCTTCGACAACTTTCCGGGGCACTAACTTCGCACCACCGTCTTTTCCATCCGTAACGGTGATCATCTCGAGCTCAGTATCCTTGTCCTTGCTCTCATCATGTACCTTCACCAAAATCTTAGCGAGCTCCTTCACGCCCTCATCGCAAGATATGAGCGCCTTACCGTCGCTGCCATTGAGCTTCAACTTCTCGAGTTCTGTCCTTGCGGCTGCCTTCGCCTTCCCGAACGCGCACGCGTAGTAGCGATACGACAAGCCACTCGGCTCGATGAGATAGAGCTGGGGCCCATCCACGTCCGCAACGCCCAGCAAGACAGCGCAGCCGAATGGACGCACGTGCCAATGCAGCGTATAAACGTGGACGAAATGGGCGATGCGATCGGCGAGGACGTGCCCGGGGATGGGTCGGCCGTAAAAGTCCTTGTACTGCTCAGCTTCTGCGCGCGCGTGGTCAACAATGACACGTCCATCGGAGATGAGGCCGCACACGGTGAGAGTGGCGTGTCTGGCGACGATGTGCGAACGGCGGAGCGTGCCCTGCACGAGCATCTTGGAGATGACGGCCTTCTCGACAGCGAGGACGACTCCGTCAGTGCAACGTAGTCCTACGCAGGTACCGCTGTTTTCGACTGCTTTCGCGGCATACTCGACTTGGAAGACCCGCCCGTCGGGGGAGAAGGTAGTCGAAGAGAGATCGTATCCTGTGCCAATTGAGGCCATGACGAACGCGATCTATGCTCTGGACAGAACTTGACCAGCGGGTAGACCGGGGAAGGGTCTGTTAGGGGTGGGGAAGTTGAGATGAAGCGCGAAGGGCGGATAAAGGTGGACAAAGTGACGTAATTGCGATCGATGCGAGCAGGAGGTTGCTGTCGATGAATCTATGTCTGGATCGAGTTCCAGCATTATTGGCATCTGTGAAACGCCGAATGTTGCTGTTCGGTCCCGTTACTAGTGTTGTCCGCGTGTACACGTGGACACGTTTAGCATGAAGAGCACATTTCTTCTTTGAGATAAGTCGTTGATGAGTACCCACCGGAACAAAAAACCACCAAGAACGAGGCCTACGAGGGAAATTGCCCCTCCCTCCCTCTGATCTTTACTCAGAAGCAAACGACGGTCGCTCAGCAATCGTTGCCCGAACATGCCAGTCTGAGATCGTACCGTCCCGTTTTTCAATGTGTAAGTTACCCCGTCAAACGTGCACCCTACCCGGTCCGCTCACCGCGCATTTTCTCATCCATTTAACCTGCGCAGTCATGCACAACCGCAAAATGAACCGCCCACTATTAGCCCCTAGAACTCCCGCGTTCTGCGACTTTCCGTGTTCTACGGGGTCAGTCTAGGCGCGAACAACATGCCACGTCCCCCATCTCCACAGAAACCTCATTTTCTAACATCCTTCCCTGCAACTCCCAAAACACGACCGATACATCCAGCCAATGCCCCTGTGCGTGGCTGCCGCGACCTTCTGGGCGTGCTAGCAGCTTCCCGTCGCCAGCTCATCTCCTCCTTCGCTTCGCATGCCTCCCGCTACGCGTTTTCCGAGATCGAGACTCCGATTCTCGAGCCGCACAAGCTCTTCGGCGGCGCTCTCGGCGCCACCAGCGATGTCGTATCCTCCGAGATGTATACCGTATCAAACACTGATCCGCCCGTCGCGCTCCGCCCGGAGGGTACTGCGGGCGTCATGCGGGCCTTGGCCAACGTAGGCTTGACAAAAAGGGCTACTGCTAACGGCACCCGTGTATGGTATGCGGGGCCCATGTTTCGCAGAGAGCGCCCGCAGGCGAAGAGGTGGAGGCAATTTTGGCAGATGGGCGTCGAAGCCGTGCGCGATTCCGCCGTCTCCACAGATGCAGAGGTGATCGAATTGGCCATGGGATTTTTGAGAGAGCATGCCAAAGTGCCTGTTAGATTAAGGCTGAATACCTTGGGAACAAAGAAGGATCGCCAGAGGTTTAATGATGAGTTGCGTGAGTGGTTGAAAGAGAGGTACTGGGCTATCTCTAAGGTTTCGAGGGAACGGTATGATGCGGGCAACTGCATGCGGATTTTGGATTCAAAACTTGCGGAGGATATAGACGCACTGCGGGGCGCGCCAAGACTACCTGACTTTGTGGCCGTAGAAGAGCGTGAAAGGTTTGAGGAATTGCAAGCATTATTGCGGGAGGCAGGGATTGAGTTTAAGGTGGACGAGAAATTGGTGAGGGGACTGGATTATTATACGAGCACGGCGTTCGAGTTTGATGGGGAGACAGGGAAGGCAGTGTGCGCTGGAGGGAGGTATATGGACGTGATTGGGGCGAGCGGAGTGGGGTTTGCGATTGGACTTGATCGGCTGGAGGATGAGAGTTTGTGGGAAAAAAGTGGAGCGGTGGAGGCTTATGAACGAGATGTGGAGGGCGGAGTGGCTATTGTGGGACACGCAAAGGATGCGGGGAGAAGCGAGAGCGAGATCGGACAAATATGTCGGAGACTGGCAAGGGAGCTTCGGAAAGAGGGGGTGCGTACAGGAGTGAGATTGAGCGGGAGTGGGCTCGGCAAGGTAGTGTCTCGGGCAATTCATGGTGGGGCTCGGGCAGTTGTGGTGGTTGGGCCGAAGGACATGAAGAAGGATTGTGCCCAACTGAAAGTAGTGCTGGAAAATGTAGACAACGGAACGGGAGATTTGGAAGAGATCGAGTTAGGATCAGTAGTAGAGCGGGTTTGCGCAGAGGTTGGACGCACAAGAAGAGAGAAATGAATACTGTATAGATTTATTACCCCTTGTATTAGGCTTGACATCTGTGTACCAAGATTTGCTGAGCGCTTGCGCGACGACTGCGACTAGGAAGCAAGTGGGGGCGTCAAGTATGTACGCCCAAGCAAATATCGGTGCAGGTATTCGTAACGGAGACGGGTGACAAGTGTCGGCAGGTAGAAACAAAATGTATTCTAAATACCATGAACCTTGATCATTCTACTAGCGGCGATATCCTCTTCAGTGAGAAAGGACTTAACCTTTTCGCGCTGGTCTCCCTGGAGCTGGATGACCTTGCCAAGTTCCTTGTTATCGACGACGCAGCCGTTGCAACAGAACTCCTTCTTGAAGGCCTTTGTGAGCTTTGCGAGATCGAGCTTGTCATCCAGACCCTGGATGGTGGTGAGCGACTTGCGTCCGTTGCGTTGCTGCAGACGGATGTGGACGATGCCTTTCGTTACGACAGCATCATCGCCGTCGGCATCGGCGAACGGGTCAAACGGAGCAGAGACCCCGGCAAGGGCGGAATTGTCGGTCATTAAGCGCGGGAACGGACGGCGGGAGATGGCGGGAGCGCGGGTGCACGCTCTCGGGGGACGGAATGAGGCGGTTAGGGAGCGGGGGTGGCGGCTGGGAAGGGTAGAAGGGCGGGGTGGGCGAGGGGAGGGGCGTTTGGTATGAGCAAACGCAGACGAAAAGTAGACGAAAAGGTGTGAAAGAGTGCCGGGTGGGGGGGTAGCAGGAGGTATTTATAGGGGGCTGTGAGAGGGGGAGATGTGTACAGTAAGTCGAGTCTGGAAGGGCGGGGAGCTGGCGGGGAGCTGGCGGGGTGGGGGGGGGGGGGGGGAAGAGGGTACGGAGAGGCAGTTTGAGGAGGTTGCGCTGACGTAAGAGTCGTGCTGCGAGGGCTTGTAAGTGTCGCTTTTCGCGTCTTCCATCGGGCCAATCCGCGCCCCTCCACCTGCTTCCGTGGAAGGTGGTTGCCCAACCACAGTCCCGCATCGGCCCCAGCCGGCTGTGATGCCCACTAAGGTCGCGACATTTGGTCCCCGAAAAACACACCGCAACTATTTTTTCTGCTGTAATTCGCCCGCTGTACAGTGTTGCCAGCGCCCTTGCCATTTGGAAAAACAGAAACTATCATTTCCCGATTTGTGACATATCTGCATTCCGCGTCCCCACTCCCCCCCCCCACTCTGCCCATGCCTCAAGATTACCATACCAAGGGTACTGATCCCGCTCACCTTCCACACAAGACTCTTTGCAGAACCACCCGTTTTACAACATCTCCCTTTCCAGATATCCTCAACTGCACGCACCCAGACAGCCTGCTTAACACAGTTTTATTAATCCCCCTCTACCTATACCCAACTTCGTCCATAACCTTGTCATCTCTCCCGTCCCCCACGCCGGGTCCGCCCACCCCATCATGCCGTCCCTATCGCTCACCCTGCCGGACCTCCCCGCCGACATCATCCGTCACATCTTCTCCTTCCTGCACGCTTCCGACATCCACCATCTCCATCTCGCCCTTCCCGACCGTTCCTCCCTCCGCCACCACACGCGCGACCCCATCCTCTGGTTTTCCCTCTACAGTCGCGACTTTCTCCGCTCCCCCCCGTGCCCGCCCCCACTCCTTCGTGTCACCCGCACGGGCGCCCTTGATTGGCAAGCAGCTTACGCCGAGGCCCAGAGACGGAAAAGGGCTATCGCTCTACAGAAGCGTAACGCTTGGGGCTTTCCGAAAGCACATCCAACAAACCAAAACCCTCAATCCAGTAACACATCCCCTACCCAAACTCTCCGCGCAAGGTTTGCTTGGGCTGTCCGACTAGGGGATGCATCCCCGCAACCAATCACTCACCCACCCCAACAGTCCCCAGCTGTCGGGCTTGACTCGTGATGCACGCTTTTGCTTTCACCTGTGCTTTCACCCATCTTTGCAATTTTTCTATCACCTAGCCTTATCTAGGTGACTGTCATTGCACATGGCCCAGAGCTTGTCGTTCGTCGGTACCGCACACCGTCGATGCCACGGATACCTTCACTGCCGTCAGCCTCATACATCATACTAGACCCACTTTTGTACACAAAATGCTCAGGTGACTCATTTTGTCTCAATTTGTTTCCGGCTCTTGGTCGTAACACCAAGACGAAACAAGTCCGTCATGACTGCAGCTCGCTAACAAGCTCTGCCTCGAGTTCCACCTCGCCTCGTATACGGGCCCCTCTGCCGGCCCCAGCTTGCCAACCACATCTGTTGTTTCAACGTCCCAAATGTAAACAAAACCATCTTCCGAACCACCCACCACCACACTTTCCGACGGCCCAAATCCAGTCCGAATGAAATTTTTGCTCGTGTTTTGATGCCCCTTGAAACGTCGAACAGCTTTGTTCGTCCGCACATCCCACAACCGATTGGAGTTGTCCTTGGAACTTGATAGCAGCAGGGTTCCTGATTCGTTCGTCTCTACTGACGTCACCTCCCCTAGATGGGAGCTCATTGTTTTCACGCATAAACCGGATACAATGTCCCAGAACTTAATTGTCGAGTCCTTGCTTCCTGTGATAATCATGTTTCCCCGAGCATTGAACGCAATGCTTGAGATAGAACTCTTGTGTCCGTTAAACGTTTTCAGAATCTGCTGTGTTGCGGTATCGTATAGACGCACACACCGATCGTACCCCCCGCTGGCCACGGCGTCCCCCGTCGGATGAAATCGCACGGTGTAGACGTCGTTTGAGTGCCCGTAAAGTACGGCCTTGCATTCCGCATCGCCGCGAAGATGTTGTTCTTGATTCCTTCTACTCCCCTGCGATCCATTTGAATACACTTGGTCGATACCAGAAAAGCGCCCTGTTAAGATAGGATTCCTCACATGACCAACACGACCGAGACCATCTTCGGCAGACTCGGACCTGCTTCGCACGGGCCATGGGGTGTTCGTATTTGCTTCCACCAGCTGAGAGGTATCCCAAATACGAACCGTTCCATCGCCACTGCCGCTTGCCATCAACTTCCCATTGGCTGTCCCGCTTATGTCCCAAATCCGCGATCGATGTCCCTTCAGCAAAGCCTTGCATCGGCTCGTTGACGTTTCCCACACTCGGATCGTGTTGTCACTAGACCCGCTCGCCAATGTGCATCCTTCAATGCCAACAAAAGAAACGCACTTAACGTTCTCGTAGTGGCCCACAAAACTATGTTGGCGAGTATTCGGGATCACAACACTTTCAAAATCCTCCAAGATTGTGCCGATACGAGGCGGAGCTTTTGGCATGTGTCGTGATGACCCTATTTGAAAAGCCAGAGCCTGCTGCATGAGCTGGACTAGTCGACCAGGTGGTATTTCCTTTGCGTTCCGTACCGCACCACGTGTGCTTCTTCTGCTTGTCGGAATGCTTCCTTCCCTTTGGAATGCATCAAACTCAAGAAGACGCGAGTATTGCTCCACTAAACCAGAACGTGAAGAAGCGACACCGTCCCAATCCCGGAAAGAAGGAGCCTCAGCGACGGACTTGCACGTCAGCAAATAGCAAAGATCTCGAAACTCATCCGCAGCGTGTGCGTACGCCTCAAGCTCTTTTAATCGCAGTTGCAACAACGAGAATGCTTTTTGACTGTCTTGCGCCTCGACCAACTCCAGAAATTGCTGTCGATAAACCGCATACCGAAATGCTTTCATGTTCTTAAACGTCGTGCGGGCGAGTAATCTTTCGACCTCAGGCCAATCGCCATCCAAGATAGCTCGCTTCATTCGCTTCATCTGACTGCGCCTATTTGCTGCATTCCGGATTTTGACATTGGTCTCGTCTTGAACAACCATGGATGAGCCATGGTAACCCTCGTCTTGTAAGTATTGAACTATGGTCTGGATGATATCGTGCTTGACGTCTGGATCATTAGGGTCGAATATGGATTGATCTAGAACGGCAGCCCGCAAGCTAGGCTCGGATAATCTTGGACGCTTTGATTCGTCTGAAGTACGGCGGGTGACGTGGCTGGACTGGGCCGGCAACGAATGCGTTCGATAGAGATCTGACATGCCGTGGCTCAAATGGAAGTCCTACACAGCATCGCAACCCATGAAGTTGTGACTGTGCCATAGACTCGGAACTCACTGTTTCGACTCGATGATACGGGATTTCGCCGCTTTGTTGGAAGGCTGTTGTGGAGTTGGCCCTTCAACTTGCCATAAACGACATGTACGCGAGTCGAGCACTCCACTAGGCCTTACTCAGTAGGAACGCAGAGTATGCGTTGAACGATGTGAAGCGCGATTCTGCGATGGAGATGCTTTAACCTCTTGTGCCACTTAGCAAGGTAAACTCTCCTTAGGCATCCTGTGTGTCTTTTGGTTGAGGCGGTAGGAATTGTTCAACTGCTGAAACGGAAACAAATGGGAGCAACAGTTGGGGCGCACTGTCAGATTGCGGACGAATTACACTAACAACGTACAATTTTTGCTTGCGTCTCTGACGCCTGTGCGGCGTGCCTGCCTGCGTGGCGAAGGACATTTTTAATCTTAATATTGTATACCCAGTTACTGGAGATAATGTTAATCACATTATTTCAGTGTGCCATTTCCAAGATAAAAAACGGATGATAATGTTAATAACATTAATATCCCATACCTACGGAATCAGTTCTTTTTTCCCGTTTCCCCTACTGATCGTGAAATCTCCCTTTAATTTAACGTCTCTTTACTTACAGCATCGGTGTATGCCGTTTGTTTAACTTAATGTGTACCTTATCATATACCTTACATCTTTATTTATGTAAATAGCTCTGTTGTAAACAACAGAGCTAAGGGTGACCCCACCGCCAACAAAATTTCTGTCCTAAAGTTCCAACCACTAAAGTTTGGACCGATGGACTAAAGTTCGGACCGATGGAAGAAATTTTGAACCCCACCGCGCCACCATTTGTCCTAAAGTTTAGAATTTGGGAAGGATTCTTTTCCAAACCAAAATTATTTGGTCGAGATTTTTGTCCAAAGCGCCGTTTGGGCGAGCTTCGTTCTATAGTAACGGTACAGAAAACATCTGAATTTCATGTGCTTACAGCTCTACCAAAGCTCTTCCAAATGGCATTGGGGCAGTTTTGACTGAAGTCCCATCAATAGTGTGGGACGCAAAAAGGAGTGTTGTGCAGCCTTCGCTCGTGGACATTTCCCATCTTCTCCCTCCTTCTCGTCTTCTGAGAAGTGCAGGCAATGGCTGAGGTGGTTACTAGGACTGATGACTCGGCAGTAAGAGTGAGGAAAAAGGGTAAGGGACTGGGGTGGTCAGACGAGGAGAATCTTGCCCTGTGCGTTGCTGAGAGCGCAGTTCCAGAGTCCATAATAGGAATTGAAAGCGTGGTGTACTTGCCGAGTTGATAATTCCCGAACAGGAGCCTACATATTATGGAGAGCGGGCAAGTGACGAGCAAAAGTTGCCGCCAGTTGTGGAACAGACGCATGCAGTAGCTTGCTTCTTTGCGCCAAATGTATTTCTACGACATACTTGTAGCCTAATTGGGGTGACCCTGAATATGAATAGATGTATCGTGTTACAGGCGCGGTGGGGTTCATCTCTGAATCACCACCTCCCCCAAAGCGCAGCTTGATTAAAAGATAGTAGATCCAATTACCGGAGGACAACTGTCTGCTTTTTGCGATTTTGGGCAAGGCGCGGTGGGGTCACCCTAAGACCCCAACACGGGCGGGCGATGAGAGAGAGCGGCAGAAGTACTGTACAACAGCAGGGCAGACTGCGGTATTCGTACACGTGTAGAAGCGACTGTAGCACAACGCTGCCCTCAAAAACCTATTCGTGGATCAGATTGTGGTGATTATTCGAAACAACAATGCATGTCCTTCAGCAACATCGTCGACAGTGCCTCCATTTTCAACCATATACAGAGGCAACAGCGTCTGGTCATCTTCCTCCCCAAGTCAACGTGCCTGGGTGCTTCATAAGAGCAACTCTTTTTCGGCCTCAGCGCTCAAAGCAAGGCTCACAGAAAGTGCCGAAAAGTGCCCGAGTTGAGACGTCTTGTGCTTAAAGCGTTGTCATCCACACTGCCTACGTTGTCACGTCCTTTACTACTTCATACACCTACCTGACCTTTCAGATCACGGGCAGTGCCAGGTCTCACTCCCTCAGAGCGCACCCTCCCCCCTTCCCCCCTTGCCAGAACAGACCTACACATCCTCCTTCGCTCTACGTTTATCACATCTACACGCCGTCTCTCTTTCTCTTGCATTTCTCCAAAGACAGAACACCCGCGCGCAAGATGGTCGTCCCAGAGAGGACTCCTATCGTTGGTGCAGATGATTCCTCCATTCCAATCGGATCATCACCATCCTATGGATATTCTGGCGCGCGCCGAAATCCCTTCGACTTTACTCGTCGCCGTACTGTTTCTTTCCGCAACCCTTGCCTACTGTTTCTTGTGCTTCTCTTTATACTCCGACTCTTTTTTGCTGTTTTCACCACTCCAGACTATGGCGTTGGATTTCTCTTTGTTCTCATCTCTCTTCTCCCCGCAGCCGTCGTCGGTTGGTTCATTTTGTCTCGCTTCCGAGACGAAATTGTTGGCAGGCCTTTCTTGTTCCTACAATTTCTTATCGGAGCCATCCCGCTTATCTTGTTCATTATCCCACTTGAATTGATAACCACAGCTGCCGCTTTGATCCCCATCGTATTTGCCATTCGTGGTGATTTAGAGGAGGATTTGCCAAAAATAATTGAGGCTGCCGAAGGAGGAAACTCTAAAGCCGTGCAACAGTTAATTCAACAGCTTGCACAATCGATTCCGCTTTGGGCGATTATTCTCTCCCTGGTGTTAATCGCCTATGTAACAGCTGGCACAGTTGAAGAAGTTGGGAAATGGCTGGTTGCTCGCCGGTACATCGGTCTTGAATGTATATGTGGTCAGGACGAAAGGAAAGTCGGTTGTCGTGGCATCATGGCTTCTGCTTGTATGGCGGCTCTCGGTTTCGCCACAATCGAGAATATTGGATACGTGTCGGGAATGGCAAGAGCGGCCTCACAAAACAGTAGCGCAGAACTGCTCTTTGTTTTTCTTGGTCTCTTCCGAGGTCTTCTTGCTTTCCCAGTTCACGTCGGAACCCAGTTATACGTCGCGATCACAGCATCACAGAGGCACATCTTCATGGACGACGTCAGCGTGCCGTGGGCCCTTTTTCATGCAATACTCTTTCATGGCACGTTCGATGTCCTTGCGTTTTTATCAGGAGCCCTTGTCACTCTGAGATTGTGGCCTGCTTGGATAGGCCTGTTGGTACCAGTAATTGACATTATCATGGTTGTTCTGCTCCTCCTTGTGTGTAGGGCACGGTATAAGGCCTTGCTGGAACGCGAGAGAATGGCTATGTCAGAGCCTGTGTAAATACAAGGATACATTCACTTCTTTAAACCGCGTTGCTCATCATTTGCCTTGGTATTGATTTTCAACCTATCATGGGCACGTACGACCCGGGTCGAATAGCAGCCAAGCGATGTGAATGGCTACCTGCTTCTTGTACCAGACAGGTAAGTGGCAACGATCTCCATTTTTGGCGCAGATCTGCGAAAAGCTGCTGCTGTTGTAAGGAAATTGGCAGAACAGCGTTACTTATGCCTAGTTTGATTCACAGTTAGGGTCGGGAATTTACTTTAGGCAGGAGCAAGTATCGCTTCTGTTGGCCGCGATGATTGCAAAGCTGCAACTTTGGACACGAGATTAGGGGAAAGAATAACTTGTAGGCAGCAACTGTCCGCTGCAAGCGAAAAAGCTGGCTGTGTATATGATACCCAAGAGGCCCTCCCGTCATATGCTGCGAGCAGTAGGAGCCACATACGGAATGTCCATGAGGAAGAAGATTTCGCGTTCATTCCGAACGCGAATTGGAGGTTCCTTTGAGTTACCAGGATATAAACGAAGAAACCGATGGATTAGTTGCGATTTCGCAGTCATTGGCGCATGATTTCGTTGAAGTCATCCACGTACCACTCGCGTTTTCGAAAACTTTCTCCTATCAACCCTTTGGATTCCTGTATGGTTCAAGCTGTATCCGAGAGCGCGTGCCTTCGATCTCATCGACCTTCGTAAATAGCCACCAAGAGGCAAGTGTTAGTGTCGCCAAAGATTGGATGGCGATTACAGTTCCCGTCGACCGATTCACAATTTGGATCGACTTTTGAATTAACGTACCTATTGAAAATGGCACTGCCAGTGTAGGTCAGAAGGGCAAAAGGGTATTCTTCATGTGGCACTGCAAACAAGTCTACTCTTGCATGGGGTCGTCCAGGGAAGCGGAAAATCCCAAAATATTTCCCTTGCCCAATAGTCAAATCGTCAGTGAGTACGCCCTTCTTTCTCATTTCTTTGACTACTTTGACAAACCCGAATCTTAGTTGCTCACTCGACCCGCAAATAAGGATGTCAACGTCCCCGCAATCTTTTTTGCCTCTGAGATAGCTGCCCGCGACAGTAATGTCCAAGGACTGGTCCACAGATTTGACTACCATACGAACAAACTTCTCCAGTTCAGCCACATGCCTTCTCGGAATACGTAGTAGCAAGTCTTCGTAGTGACGAAGGCCAATCTTTTGATTCCGGTCGAGAATCTGAGAATCGTGCCTTACCGCATCTCGTAACTGAGTAACACTTTTGATCCCCTGAGCTATAAGATGTAAGGCTTTGACGGGGCCAATGCCCCACACGTTGCAAAGCTGCCTGACAGCAGTACCCTCTGCGTTCTCTAAAACATTTTCAGCCTGAAGAAGTCTCCCTGTTTTCACAATTTCAATGATCTTTCTCTCCAGCTTGGTTCCAATTCCCTTCCCGCTTGTTAGGACAGCGACATCATCAACTGTTGTGATGTCTTGACGAAGAGCCCTGATTCTAGCAATGGCCCTTTGGTAGCCAGTAGCTCGAAACTGGTCTTTCTTCATTAGACAAGATTCTTGAACAACGCCCAGCAATTCACATATTTTCTCGTTCATGGGAAAATCGCCGCCGGAAAAGGATGTCCTAATTTCACATGCCCAGCTCAATGGCTTTGCGCTGGGTTGCTCGAGCTTAGAATCTCTCTCTCCACGTCTGGACGAGAGAGGCGATGACGCCTGCCCACGAAACTCATCTGCCTCGGCTCCCTCTTTTTCTCTTGGTGATCTGAAAGAAGGATTGTGATCTTTCGCTGGCTTGACCATTTCAGCTGTCAAAACTTTTGCAACCGTGGAACGCGGACGTTTCGTAGGGCTCGGCAAGTGTATGCAGCTGATGTTGGCCTCGTGAGGTTTTCGCTTAGCTGGGGAGCAATTCTTTTCTTCATATTTCTTCACATAGAGGCTCGGGTGTTTGATTCTACAATCTCTCAAGCTATCACGAAGCCATTTCGGAGGCCTTGCATCTAGTTGATAAGACGTGGAATACTTACAAATAAGGTTAACATCCGCACAAACGATGGCATTGCAAAAGGGAGACGTCTTCTCCCTTATCAACGTACTTGCCTCTCTAAAACCCATTTCTGAAGCGGCAAAAACCTTTCCTTCTCCGCCATTCTCGCGGACGAGGTCGAGCAAGAGGGCAGCCCTCGAATGTGAAAACAGGATGCTGGGGACGAAGGCGATGTAATAATCATGAAAAAGACGACGTAATTTTGCGCCTTCGCCATCATTGCAGAATTTTTTCAAGTTGAGCTCATTCACAGCCGGCAGCCATTCCGTCTTGCACACTTGCGCCAACTGCTCGCGCGAGCACGCCCCCTCTGCAGAAGGATCACTCGGGGCCATTGTTTGCAGAACGCAAAACGCAGAATCGATAGAAGCGCCACAGAGATGAGAGCAAACGCACAAAGCTAGAGCTACAAATCTGTGGGAATTGTTTACACCAGAACGCGACGGAAGCTTGAGAACGCGACTGTGCAGCGCGTGGCAGTGGTCGACGAAGCGGGCTTTATTCTCGGATGGGTCTAGAAGAGAAGAAGCAAGGTGGTGGAATATCTCCATCGTGCGACTCGGCGCGCCGAGTACTCGGAAGGCCTTGCGCGCCTTTCTCTCGCTGTGAGCAGGGAGGTGGGGGAGGTGAGGACGGAGCGAGTGGGAGCCAGGACGCTCCTACTCGCTGGCAGTCTGGGAAAAAAAATGCACAAAAGTCGGATTTTTGGACGTTTTGGCGCGAAGAGTGGACCAATTGGGGCTTGGTGACACGCAACCAACCTTGTCGCCGTGGGCTTTCTGCGCAATGATTGGCTCGGGGGCAGAGTGGTGGGGACAGTCAGGCCCGTTGAGCAACCACCCAGATGATGGCAATCATGACTCCGCCTCCCGACTCTTGGGGACCCCATTCACTCGCTTTCTGCCCACTGTTCTCGTCTTTTCTTCTACGTGGAACCGGAGCAATGGGTCCTTGTATGGCAAACGCTTACCCTTGGGTAGGGTACCCTACATGTGGGATTTGTGCGTTGCCCTGGGAGCACGCATTATCCACCGCTCTGTTGCCTGTCCAACTACCCCTCGGTGTATCCTGTGGTGCAAAAATAGCGCTTGGACGAATCGAAGCGCTGCGAGTAAAGTTACAGTGCTCTCGCCCAATACACAATTGTGCCACTCATGAGCACAGCCTAACTCTTGTGAACGCTTTAAACCTCAAAGGCATGGTCGCGTACAGTGCGTAGACACATCCTCTCTCTTGAGAGCTCGCAGGGCAAGACCCAGCGCGCAGCTCGCTCATGCATTCGTCCACTCCATTTTCGACACATCCAGTACACGTGTGTGAAATCCCAATTTGACGTCACTAGCGTATATCCGTAGTCTGCTGAAACTGTCGTCGTGGCCAGCGCATTTTGTCTGTCTTGACCGAAACCAAGTGCGGCAGTTGGACAAAGATACTACGAAAGTCCCCGCAGCCTTTCTGTGATACGCTCTTCGCTGTGTTGTACACCCTCTTCATTCGTGGCCCCCCCTCCCCCCCGTCCCGCGACAAGTCTTCCCGTTCCGGCGTACCCTACAGCCTGCTCGCCAAGCTCCCACTCCACATTTACAGAATCGCAAACACCACAACCTCCGGGGCTCCGCATTCAATTTTTGAGCTGCACGCACATTAACATCTACAAATTCCTCTACCCCTTCTACCTTTTCCGCCCGGCACAGCCCCGCCCTTACACCCCGTCTTAGCTCCAGTGACTTCAACCGCCGTCCACACTCGCCATCCGAACATCATGGCTCGCCGCAACAACCGCAAACTGGCACGCGCACGCCACGACGCCCTTCTCGCCGACGAGCGCGAGCATCTGGACAAGCGCAAGACGCGTGCCGCTCGCCGTGCGCGCGCTGTGTCCCGCAGGAAGGTAGAAGCTGTTCTCTGCTCTGCATTTGTAAGTTATCGGCACTCCACGAGCGAGCCTGCGGCGGGCGACATGTAAGTACGGCTGGAATGCTGACAATTTTTGTGTAAGCGTGCTTAGAATTCGGGGTTCACGGTGGGGGAGGCCAGTTCGTCCGCGCCGAAGCTGGGGACGCCCGTGACAGGGGAAGTGGTGAAGGACGTGAAGATGAAGCCGGTAGGAAGCATTTCGAAAAAGGGAAAAGGGGGGAACAAGAAGGCAAAGAGACGCATGAAGAAGATTTTGCAACGCCAGTCCGATAGGAACGCTATGGTTATGTAAGGAGGATGGACTAGGGATTCAATGCGCGGTGGGGGGTTGGTGGTTAGCGATGGCGAAAACTGGATTGGTCATGGATGAATCGAAAGAAGAGTGCAGGAGATGTGGGGATGACCGCGGCGGACGTGTGTTTTTTCTGGAGGCGGCATTTGTAGATGTTGCTATTCCAGCGGTGTTGCTATTCCAGCAGTACTAGGCACTTGTCACCCTGTTCGAAAATAGCACGAGTGTTGTCGTTAGTACAGAAACAGTTCGCAGGAAAGAGTGTCTAAGAGGATTGCGATATAAGAATCAAAGAAAGCGCTGCACTGTTTCACTATTGTGTGAGGTCGTGCATCGACGAGCGCACAAAGCTCGACATTTGCTTGCTGTAATACCGTGCGGAAGTTTACACTATCGTTTGCACAGATAGCACTCGCACGTTCAAACAAGACAATTGAGGTTACGAAAAAGATCTTCCCAGAAGAGAGTGCGCTGGATCCTGGTTAAGTACGAAAGCCTGGAGATTACTTTTGTTCCAATTTTGAATGTGGGGTCAAGATAGCGACTAGGAACGTAAGTCGTTCCTTCAACTCAATCCAGATAAACTTCGTCGGGGGTACAATGAATGAACATGGCGGTGTTTTAGAGATTCAATTGTAGGAGAATTTTTACTGAAGCAAAAAGGGCCTCAGCATTTCTTGGTTAGTTCTGCTATGGCAGGCCGTAACGAGGACAATGCTGCGTCGGTCAGGCCTAACGGAACTCCAGGCGACGAGTTTTATACAGTGACCACTTGAAGCGCTTCATGTAAAGCATGCCAAAGAAGAGAATGGTGAAACCTCCGATCCACTCCATGCCCATTCTTTTCCGTTGGTCATGTTCCGGTTCCGCAGCCCAAGCCAAAAATGTGGAGACATCCTTTGCCATCTGGCTGGTAGTTGCCTCTGTGCCATCATCGTACTCGACAGCGCCGTCGTAAAGAGCCCTCTCCATGGCGATCTGGCCGCCAGCAAAGTACGGGTTGTAGTACAACCCTTCGCGTACGTTGATACCCTCGGGAGCGTCACGATACCCTGTCAACAAAGCCCAAAGGTAGTTTTCACCGCCGTGTCGGGCCTTGGTGATCAAGCTAAGATCGGGTGGCAGCGCGCCGTTGTTCGCGTAGCGAGCGGCTTCCTCGTTCGGGTACGGGGCCGGGAGAGTGTCTGCGAGACGTCCCGGGCGAGAAAACATAGCGCCTTCTTCGTTAGGTCCATCTTCAACGTCAATGTCCTCGGCCATTTCCTTGACCTCATCCACAGTGTAGGCGACGCCGACGAGGTTCCGAAATGCGATCCGGTTCATGGAATGGCACGAGGAACAGACATTCTTATAGACCTCATATCCACGCCGGATCGCTGCAGCGTCAAAAGAGGCAAGATACGGAGAATGCGGCCATGTGATGTGCGGGGGGTGGAGCACTTCATCGTCGGCATAAGCAACTGCTGCCAGAGGAATGGACCTCGTCTGATCGCGCGAGAGAGAGGCACCTGCTGCGAGGGTAGATGCGGCCGCGGCGGCGGCAAATGCCGGACGCGTTGCTAGGCGCCAGAGCGGAAGCGCCATTACGAACGGAAATTCGGTTGGAGATAACGAGGGGAAGGGGGGAAGCGCGGGACAATGGCTGGCGGGAGCGCTGCTGTGCGAGGTGACGATGATGTGGTGTTGTGTGCGGAGGGAATTGGCTCGCCGATCGCGCAGCTGGTTGGTTGGGATAGGTGCATCTTGCAGGAGTCGCAAAAAGTGGGAATTAATTCGAAAAATGTTTCAAAAAATTGTTCCGTCAAGTTTCTGTAATGCGGGCGGCGGACGGAGGCATTACAGTCGATTCCCTGAAAGGCGGATTCGACATGCGTGGCTATCGTTAGAAGGCGGAACGAAGAGAGTGTCAGACAAGCCAACCGGTGCCAGTGCTGGCAACAAACTACTACACATTTGTTAACGCGACGACTGTCTTCTTCCTCTGCCATGCGACCGCGCACCCCTCAACCAGTCCTATTAATTGCCTCGGCCCAGTCGTCATGCGTCATCTTCCACCAGTGTAGTCGGTGCAGATGCCGTCTCCGTCGCCGGACGGCCCGGCCCTCTCCCGCTTCCGCCACAGCATCTCCCTAGCCTTAGCTCGCCATTCCCGTCCCGCCTTCGAAGCCGCTTGCCATACCCTGACCCTCTCCACAACGCTACCCCTGGCAGACATTCTCGCTTCGCCGTCTTGTATCACCGACCCTCAACTCGCTGTACTGCTCTCTGCCGCTGTCGATCGGCGCTGGCTAGACTTCGCCCTCGTTTCGCAACCTCATTCTAGCACCACGACATGGGCGGGCATCCTAAAACGTGGTGTTCCACAGCCGTATCATTCTTTCGCTCGCCGACCCCCTCCAAGAGCTGTGCTGCTCACCACCGAAGCCGGCCTCCCCAAAACCTCTTTCCGTCGATGGAAGTGGGATGCCACTTGCATCCCATCCTCACCTTTACGTCGGGATCCGCCAGAGCCTCCTCCAGTCGGTCGTGATCTTTCACCGCACGCCGACGATGCTTCCTCCGTCGCTTCATCCTCATCAGGCACACTTTTGCTACGCCCCCTGTCAAGCGATCAGCTCGCTCAGGATTTGAGCAACCCCACAGCTTCCCAACCGGACGCGGAATTCGAAGCTGCGCTACTAGCTAGTATGCCCTGTATATCTGACGCGCGTCCAGCCGCCGCCGCTGCCGCTGGAGCCTTCCGCGCCCTCGTACCGTTTCTTCCTCCGGAAGAACAAAGAGCGCTAAGAAGTGCATTTTCTACTCTCCCACCAGCCGAATGCCTGGGCATGGTCGTGCGAATGGCAGAGCTTGCATCTGCTAAGCATGGCGTTGTTCGAAATTCGGCACAACATCAGAGACCTGCTGCGCTCCAGCCGCCAGTGCGTGCAGAAAGAATGCTCGCGCTCTCCGGGGCTGAAGGCGACGTTTGGGGGACGAATGTTGCGACCGGTTGGCCGGACGAGACAACTGTCGGCGACTCATGGGGAACTTCAAACCATCCAACTTTTAGAAACAGAGTTAGTGCGACAGCGAGCGCTAGTGGTCTAGATGTGAATGCGGCACCATTTACGATGGAGCGCTTGCAGCAGGGCTGGACAGAGGGGCTGTGACATGGCCTCGGTTTGAGCAGTATCCCTCCTGAATGAGAAGGACTACTTGCTCTTAGGAATGAATCACATGCTGCGTTTCACGATTTTTGTAAAACATGAAAATCCGGTGCAGCCTGTACCGTATGTTTAAGTGTTTCTTACCACGTGAAATCTAAAGCGAGAAAGGCACCTACTGGCTTTAGGGCATGCAGAGCCGTCATCTGCACTTGTATTACCGGTGCAGTTGACTACCCACGCGCGTCATGCACTTCAGCGATGTACGGGACACGTTTTGGTGCCCGGTTAACTCTGTAGTCATCACAAGATAATAAAAGACAGGCAGAAACTTCTATTCTATACAGGGACGCTGCGCCCTCCTGTGGCTCTGATTTCGATCATGATAAGAACATTGGTGTTTACGGAAACTAAAAAAAAGCGTTTGCAAGGAAACCAAAGCGCATCTAAGGGCCTACTCTCGAACTTCAACACGACACTCCACACATACAGTAGTCTGCGGTGCAAGTACAGAAGGATCGGGTAGGTGACCTGCAGGACAAGTACACATCTCCCCACTCAGATTTGGACGCGGCAATGGAGGCGGAACGAGTGGCCAAACCTCCACGGAGCACGCCGCCGTGCAAATAATAACGAGTAAAGTCTTTTTGAAGACTTGTGGTGGGCACCTCTAATGCCTCAATTCTGTATAATTTTCATTGTGGATGGGCCAATCATTGGCCAGTGTTGGCAACGATAGGGCCTGGATACGTGTACAATGTGGCACAGTTCCTGTGAACTATCGAAACCCCCTATGCATCCGCAGTAGCAACTGACCATTTGGCTGATTTCTGTTCTCCCCATAAAAGACACATTGTGCAACTCTACGCCAATTCATCACACAAACTTGCATTGAATTCGACCTCCAACACTATCATGGACCTGTTGCGATGCTTGTTTTGTTTAATTGTCGTTGTTTCCATCCTTTTGGCAAAGGTCTCAGGCATCTTCCAGGACGGGGCGACGTACGATGACCTCTCAGAGAAGCTCGGTACGGTCTCAGCTCTTCTTTTTATCACTGTTCGTTGGTGCGATCACTGCATCGCATTGAAGTCAGAGTTAAAAGCCTTGGCGAGTGCGGCCAGGCTTTCTGAAGATATACTTGTCGCCCAAGTAGATGCTGATGATGAGCCTGGAGTCGCCTCTAAGTTGGGCGTAACTGGGTTTCCGACAATTCTTTATGTCCCTTTCGGGCATGTTCTGGCCAGTGGAAGAGATGGGGTAGTAGAATTTGCAGATTACAGGTGGGCAGAGATCATTGCCGACTTTGTGAACAATGAAACAAAACAAGAGAGTCTCAAGCTGCAACCTCGGAAAGCTTTTTTAAAATGGCGCGAAAAACATCCATATAACGTCGGCAAAGAGGAAATGGAGAAAACTGCATCGGAAGAGAAAACTGAAAAGCCTCATATTCTACCCGAGATGACGGCTGTTAGGGAACCAGAGGTTTTCAATGGCGACCAGTTTCTACAGAATATTTTTTCAAACGCTGGGACAAGGTTCATAATTCTTTTCTACAAAAATGACGATCCGCTTATACGCGATGTAATGGTTCAGTGGCGACAAGCCACCAGCGCATTTACCGGTGCAGACAACATAACCGTGGGCGTGGTCAACCTCTCAGATGATGCCAATAAGCAGTTGGGTGAAACACTACGCATCACCGACACTCCTTTGTGTCTATACTACCCGAGGTGTGAGAATGGAGACCTACTTCCTGCGTGCAAAGAACCACTCTCGTGCGATGACGACCTCGATGACACAGAAAACATCATACAGTTCTTGTCGGATCGTATCCTGGAGGAAATGGGTGTTCAGATGCGGGAAACGGAACGTGAAGGCAAGGCTAAAACGTATCACCTCACTAAAGAACAGTATCAACAACTGAAGGCTGGTGGTAAGATATTTGCCAATGATCCTGATCATGCTGAGAAGATTCGAGACATCTACAATGCTGCTACGGAACGTGAGACAATAGAAGATAAGGATGAATTATGAACTAACTACGATGTGATCGGCTTTAGTGAACTGGGCAACTTCTTTATGTTAGCCGCAAGCCACGGAAAATCCTGAAGTCACAATTCATTTCCATAGTTGGTGGTCCCAGCGCTTTCCAGTATTTCCGAGTCTAGAGCAAGGTGAGAGAAAGTTGCCATACAGTGTAGGTACCAAAAGTATTGCTGTGTTTCCCATTCCATGCGAGAGGCTCGTGCCGAAGCGATCGAACTTGCTTGCATTTTTCTTCAGACACTTGGTACATGTGGCTGCGAGAACAATTCACGCGGGCAGTAGCACAAGTTACTATTCTGCACCTTAGGATCAGTTCAACATTTCTTGCAACAAATGCGATGGGACCTAGAGAAAGCATGTAGTCCTTGGAAACTGAAGCCAAAATTCCGAATTACGCATGCAGTTGTCGGATGTGCAATGTTCACTAGAGCATGTCGTTTGAGATCCTGTCTTAGCATTGCGTGGAACTCATCTTCATGGTTCTCTGGATACAGTACTTTCTCACTATTTGAAGTCAACGGGTGACGCAAGAAATCCAGTTCTGTCTTGAAACATCGCTCATGGAGTTAAATGAGTGAGTTAATTAGGCGCTATTGACGAGTTATGAAGCGATGGCTTGGCGCCCCAAACAGAGATCCTAAACCGGCTTGCACTTTCGGAGTCTTCATATTGAAAATGTTCCTATTGTTTCTAATGGTGATCTCATCGCCAGACGCACTCACATCACCGGCAGACAAAAACGAGTCATGTCTTCTCAAAAACCCCTGCACTGGAACGCTCTGAGCACTGACTGAGTCATTCAATGCAGCATCCACGCTGCGATCGCTAAAAGATGTTTCTTCCTTCGTTCGCACAGAATCTGAGTCCAAGACACTCGTCCTTCTCTTCTTCATTGTCATATCATATGTAAACGCGGGTGTCGTGACTCGATCGGGCAGCGGTTCTGCCCCATCGATTCTTGCAGGTAGTAGCGGTATCCTTTCGACTTCTCCTTCGCTCTCAAGACTTGCGAACGGCACGGGGGCTACATTTGTTGTTTCGTTTCCGAGGTTTCTGCTCGATGCTCTCTGTCTCCATTCTAGAATCCGCTTCCTTGCTTCGTCATTCGCTCCCCGTGGCGTTTTGGATGCATTTGATGCATTGGAGAATAACGAGTTCGTGGTTGTTCGCCTCAACGAATTTCGTTCCTGCACAAGTCTGCCAACTGACTTCTTTGCACTAATCAGTTCCCCCTCCAAGGTGGCATTTCGTTCTATCACAGCCTCGGTTTTGAGACCTCTCTCAGCGACCTTCTCTAGCCTCTTCAACCGATCGCGCATGGCATCTAACTCTTCCCTCGCATCTCTCAAATCTGCTTCTGCTCTTGCAGCAAGGGCCAGTGCCGCGTCCTCTCCGCCAACGCTTTCCTTCTCTACCATCACCGCGTCCAGTTGTTTTCGCAGCGTATCCCTCTCAGCGACAATTTCTCTCATCTCCTCAGCTGTCGGTGCCTTCGACCCCTTCAGCGTCTTCCTCGCACGCAAAACAGTAGCAGCGGCCCCCAGATGCGGT
>NW_005179201.1:79248-80005 GCF_000350225.1 Chondrus crispus
CCCCCTCCCCTTTCCTGCACTTCTCCGCGACCTCCTTGAGTGCCGGTAGCGGGACTAGCACGTCGGCCAGCGACCTGAGCATCCTCTTCCTCTCCGCCGCTGCTGCGGCGCGGGTGGCTCTCGCGCGCTCCTTAGCGTCGTGTGCCTGTTCACGTGCAGCGTCGCGATCCTTCTCAAAGTGCTTCCTCTTGACCAGGGCGCGCCCCCACTGGCGCTTGAGTGCGACCAGCTCTGCGTCTTTGGCGGCAACGACGTCCTCCAGGCCGTGGATGCGGGCCTCCAGCTGGGCGCGCCCCTCCGCGTGCGGGATGAGCGCGTGCTTACGCGCGGGAGGCACCGACGATGGCGAGTGCTTCGCGGGGGCGCGCGGCGGCTTGGACACGCGCAGCGCGTCGACCATGGTGGAGATGCCGTCGCGCGCGACGCGCGCAGCCATGAGCGAACGGCGTGCGCGCGCGGACGTGGGCTCCAGGGGGACCGCGCGCGCGGCGACGTCGGAGCCCATCGGGTTGGCGGCGGCGGGCAATGACTTCGGGGGAGAAAGGGAAAGTGGAGGGTGTGGAAGCGAGGGGCAGGGACAGGACGAGTTTGGCAGTTTTGTTTGCGGGGATGGGGCACTGGAGGAAGTTAGAAAATGGGAATTGTGGCCAATTGGGAGTCGGATACACGTAAGCGTTGTGTCTGACGCATTGATGTCAGCATTCGTCACAGGAAGCAATCATTCGCTCCCCTGCAGCTCGCCTTCCTGCTCCACTTT
>NW_005179201.1:80152-81268 GCF_000350225.1 Chondrus crispus
TCATGCGGCACGTGGTCCCATATCTTCCGGCTCCTCGACCTCCCCAGCACCTGGCCCAACCAAGTCCACCTGCTCTCCCCGCTTTGCCACCCAGTGCGCAGCCGCATCCTCCGCCCGCCCGCCCTTCCACATCGCCACACACCTCGCCAGTGTAGCAGCCTCCATCATCCGCTCCGCTTCCTTGGACACGCCGGCCTCCTCCCCACTGCACTTCCCCATTGCCGCCTGCGCAGCCGCAAACGCCTCGTCAACCCCCACGGCACCCCCCTCGCCGCAAAACCGCAACACGCCGAGGTTATGGTACGCCACCCCCCGCAGCAACCGCTCCGCCGCGCAATCGTCCAACACCCCGACACGCAAACACTTGATGGCCTCCCTCACAGCTCTCAACGCCTCCTCCGTCTCTCCCTTCCTCAACAACCCCTCCGCCCTTCCAAGCGCTGCCGCCGCCGCCCGCCACTCCAAACCCCCCACAACAACACCCAAACCTTCCAGCAACGCCACGCCCTCATCCGCGTCCCCAGCCGCCACGTAAGCCAGCCCTAAGTCCAGCGCCACATCCCTCGCTAACAGTCTAGGCACGCCCTTTTCAATCTCCCCCTCACATAACTGCCGCTGAACCGCACTCAATATCTTAATCGCTTCTCGAAACTCACCGACGTCACATAAAGCACGCCCCTTCATCGCCCATACCTCCACCAAAGTAACACCCCGTCTACCCCCTAAACACAGCTGACCTCCCTCCGCATCTCTCACGCTTTCTTGCACCTCACCCTCATCCCCGTTCAGCAACTTCTCCAGACAATTTAACATATCTAGTTGCTTACGGGCATCCCCAACCCTCCCCAAGTCCTCTGCCGCCAAAAACAAGCCCGCCGGTCTTTCAAAGTCAACGGTTGCAAGCCTCGCCCACGCGCCAATCTTCCCCCCACCACCGTCGCCCTCCGCCTTCCCCCTCGCCATCAACGCAAGACAGTCCGCCACCCGATACGCCCTCTTCACGCACACCTCTAGCAGCCGTACATCCGTGCGCTCTCCTGCCTTCACGGCGAGCATAGCGCACAAGTACACGCTCGGCAAATGCGGCGGGGGGCGAACGTCCCCCGCCTCAACAGC
>NW_005179201.1:81419-86051 GCF_000350225.1 Chondrus crispus
CGTCGAGCGCGTGCGGGGGCGGGTAGGCGTACGGGTGTGCGTCGCGCAGAGACACGTGCAGGGGGAGAGCGCGGAGGGGCACGCGCGGCATCGGCCGCGGCGACGGCGAGCGAAGCGGCGACGGGGGGGGACAGGGCGATCGCGGCGCGCAGCTCAAGGGCCGCGGCTAGGGCGAGCGCCCAGCGGGAAAAGGGGAGCGCGAGGGGCGGCGCGGGGGGCGAGAGGGCGGTGGCGAAGGTGCGCAAGAGGGCGCACACAGCGGCGAGCGTGCGCGGGGGTTGGGCGGAGGAAGGGGCGAGGAGGGGGAGAGTTGTGCGCGGGAGGGCGAGGAGGAAGGCGTCGAGTGGAGCGGCAGCGCGGGTGGTTAGGAGGGTGTTGTGAAGGAGGGTTAGGGTGGCTTCGTCAGAGAGGAGGTGGAGAGGAGGGGAGGATGGGTGCGGTGGCGGGGGGGGCGGGTGGCCGGGGGAGAGGGCGTGGATGTTGATGAGGAGGAGGGAGCGCAGATAGGGGGGGGAGGAGGAGGGGAGTGGGGAGAGATGGCGGAGGGAGGCGGAGCGTCGGCCGGTGTGGAAGGCACGCGCCGAGAGATGCCAGGCGTCCTCCATGGTGGGGGTGGGTTGCGCGCGCCCGGACGATGATGATGGCGGGGAAGGGCGACGGGAATGAGGCGGGGATTGATCCGGGGCACTCATCCGGGGGGGGTGGGGCCTGCCGCAGAGCGCGGGAAGATTTGGGCATATTTCGGGAAATATTTGGAGAATACCGAATGGTAGGAAGGATTCTAAATCGGTCGAAAAAGATGCGCGAGGTGGCGGCATGCAAATCGAGACCTGCGCCAGATTCCGCGGCGCCCAATCCGCGCCCCTCTTGCACTGCCGAGATATTTCCGGGCCCGCGCCGCACAACCACGCAACCGGGCAACGTTGCCCAGATTGCAGCTCCCGTCTGAGCTCTTCGTCCTTTTATAGCCCTCACTCGCCCACCTCCACAAAGCCTAATCCCTCGCTTACCTCCTCTTCCCCATCTTCACCCCCCACCATGTCCCTCAACCGCCTGCTCCCCCTCGCCCGCCTCCCCTCGCGCCTCTCGCCCCGCCCAGTCCTTCCGCGCCTGCTCACCACCGTCACATCGGCCCCCTCAGCCCAAGCGGAGCCTTCTGCCGCCGCTGGGGCTTCCGCCCGCCCGCATCATGCCGTCGTCTCGCTCGCGGGGCAGGACCGCGTCGGTATCGTGCGCACGGTCACCGCCGCCGTCGCCAATCAGCGCGCAAACGTCGAGGAATCCAAGATGGCCATCCTGGGCGGCGACTTCGCTATGATAGTCTACGTTTCTATGGAGGACTCGCAGCACGCGGATCAGCTCGTGGCACAGTTGAAAGCGGAGCTGCCCTCCTTCACGATATCCGTCAGGGAGACCAGCCCCCCAACGCGGCACGACGTGGGGCACGTGAAGACGATGTGGACTATGCAGTTCGAGGGGCCGGATCAGCCCGGCATTGTCGCCGCCGTCACTCAGGCGCTGGCTACTCATGGCGCAAACGTGCATGAAATGGATACGGAGACTACTACCGCCCCGTTTGCTGGGTACACCTTGTTCAAGATGAACGGAAAATTCGCAGTCGATGATGAGCATTTGGAGGAAGTCAGCAAGGCCCTGACTAAGGTTGAGGATAAATATGGCTCCACTATTAATCTGGACCAGGTGCCAGCTAAGGAGTGAGCGCTTTGCCTGTCGGTGTATAGTGTTTGAGCCCTGGATAAGAGATGGGGGTAGTGAGTGTGTCTACTCCGTAATAGTTTTTACAATCTGGGTCGGAACTTTGATAGTGCAACTCTGAATAGTTTTGAGACGCTCTCGCTGCGGCCTCCAACCCGTATTTTTCAAAGGCATTTTGTCCAACCAGTTAGCAACCAGATAGTGGGTCTCATGCGTCCAACTGTTTCTGCAACTGTGTCTTGCAAGTACGATCTTGAGGCTTTCCTAAGTTGGAGTTCAGTGATATACGAAGATTGAGAGTGGCGGGGGAGATACAAGACAGGGCTTCATGTCTTTCAGCGAGTCTACTGGGATATCTAGAATTGTATATTTCATGTACACTTTCGAAATAATAAAACACTGAGAATTTCCCTTCGAGAGTGAAGATATACAGATTTTCAGTACTGGTCACTCCCAATTCAACCGTGTCTACATTCTCAATGCAGTAGTAAATACTGTCACATGAAAAAAGGAAGCCCATTCTGTATAAAAGACGCATCGGGTTCGCCTTCTCATGACTGCTTGTCGTTACTTAATATTTATCATACCTGCAGCTTCTTGCAAAGCTAGGCCGCTTCCGAAAGAACCACATAAACGTTCACACCGCTTGAGCAACGCATTGCATTGGCGATAGCGCCCATTCTAATTTTCAGAGCAATGCATCGTCTTCCGCTTTCATTGTTCATTGCGAGTTTACTTGTTCATCAAATATGCTCGTCAATAATCCCCGAGCAGGGCTTTGATGGAAAGCTTTTTCAATGGAGCTACGGGAAGTCTGCAGAGAAGACATACCTATTTACCCATACACATTGGTGGGAATCACCCGACCATCAAATGACGTCCATCATCTCACTGCTCACGTTGGCGAAAAACACTAGTTCCATTGCTGTAATTCCACCTCTCTCATCACGTGGAGGGGCCAAAAACCAGGACAGTTTTCTGCTTGGTGACTACTTTGACCTTGATGCCGTCAACAAGGTGCAACCTGCAATGTTGCTAACAGACTTTATGAAGATAGAAGATTATCAAGTATTGAAGAAAGCAGAGACTGGTGCAGTTGCGCTTCCTAAAAAGTCACAAGAGGAGTATGAAGCCAGGTTG
Source organism: Chondrus crispus (assembly GCF_000350225.1). Taxonomy (NCBI): domain Eukaryota; phylum Rhodophyta; class Florideophyceae; order Gigartinales; family Gigartinaceae; genus Chondrus; species Chondrus crispus. Next base: position 84,276 of record NW_005179201.1, read on the forward strand.
AGCATTTTCGGAAAGCTTCAAGACACATTTGTGCATTTGGAAATGCCTCCAGTTGATCCAGAAAGCACCAATCAGAAATGTAACAAGTTTGGGGGTGCCATGTATCTGAGCGCAGACAGAAAAAGACGATATGTCTTTTTGGACCGCATCCATTTCTTGCACTTCTGCTGTGAAAGGTATATGCCATGGTGGTACGATATTCGTCACAGGATTGCACCTAGGAAGCCGTACTTTGATGTAGCAGCTAAATTAATGGATGGGAAAACACATCCCATCTCAACGATTCACATCAGTGACGTCATGGAGGCACAAAAAAACAGAGACGAGGAAGAGATTGAAAGATACGCTCGTCAAATTGTTGACAGTTTGCGGAAAAACCAAGCTATCGCAGGAACCATATTTCTGACGTATCAACAAGGTGGCCGAAATGTCAAAAGAGTTGTAAAGCTACTGCAACAAGAATTTGAGCATATTGTAGACTGCTCTAAGGCGTACTGCGGGCAAACGATTGGTAAAGACTTCTTGGATAAGCCCCTGCCAGCGAAAGAGCATGAAAAGAGTTTTGAGACAGTGCTCGGACCGAACATGGTTGTATGGGCACTGGGTTCGAAGAGCGACTTGTACATTGGCAATATACACTCCCCATTTTCGAGAAATATTTGCCTTTACCGCAAGACGAATGGAGCTACATACTCAATCTTAAAAGGCTTTGGAGAACTCCGTAAGATCTGGTCATGGAACCTATAGAAATTCTTCTGCATGCAATGTAGCATTCGAAATAGCCTTTGACTCATAGTTGGTACCTCTACTGTAAAAGTGGGCGATCAGCAGTGGCTTTAGAAGGTTTCCTTTACGTGCAGAGTGCCAAGAAAGGTGATAAACCTCACTGAACAAGATAATGTGTTCGGGCACGAGGCGGATTATACTTCAATCCTTCCACACCCTTTCGACTAGGCTGTTTCTATTTTTTCCAACGGTGCAGAACGCATGCGTTTCCATTCATGTTCCAAAACAGTTTTGGCCTGACCGCGAAACTATTGGATGATGTGTCTCGGTGAGAGGCAGTTTGAACTCTTTCTGACCTAATCATCTTTCCGATACTTGCCGTACACGTCCACCAGGCATCTGTGTGCCGGGACTCGAAACAGAAAAGTAGCTCAATTACTCTCTGCTGTAGCTACTGTAGGTAGTTCTCTGCATGCAAGCAACGCATTATTATTTCTTTTCTCCGGCTGAGGCGACTGCCTGGCACCAAACGAACAACTCTCTTTAATCTCACCAAGAGATCGCGAACTACTCGCCACGCACTCTACCCAAAGTTAATCTAAAAGTTACGCGACACGACGGGCCTCACGCACGTCTGACTTGCACACATCTATCTACAAAACTCGGCCACAGCAGCTACATCGTCCCCCCGGGTACATAGCGCAGACCGATCCTAACTCCGAATCTGTCCTCGACCAAACCGAGCCTCTCCGCCAAGCGGTGGATCTTCCCCTCCGCGACCTCGAGCGCGCCGGCCATCCTCGCGACTCCTCCCTCGACCTTCATCTGCATCTCCATAACATTCCCCGCCACGGCCTCAATCTCCTCACCGACCGCGGCGGCCAGCCCGGTACCATCGGGCCCCTCGAGCCATACGCACCACCTCTGTCTCCACGCGGGCGAGTCCGGGCGCGTGCTTCTGACGGCGACGTCGAAGCCGGGGAAGTCGCGGCGGAGGCGGCGCTCCAGCGCGGCGGCGCGGCGGCTGTCTGGCGGACCCAGGTGCACGGC
>NW_005179201.1:86337-88375 GCF_000350225.1 Chondrus crispus
GGGGAGGGAGTGTGGAGGAAAGGGGGGGCGGCTATGTAGAATGTGGGTCTGTGGTCGGGGAGGTGTCCCGCGCGCCGCCGGTGACCTGCGGCTCACATGTCGGTGTTGGGGGGCCAATGGGCGCGGCGCACGTGCGAGGTATGATCTCCGGCCGCGGAAATGGCACGCCTCTGATTGGGCGGCGGACACGGTGGCTTGTTCTCGGCATTGCTGGAGCAAGCAAGATGCACGGCACTCGCATGATTACGATCTGCTCTCCACCGGCCCCTCCACCGGCCCCTCCACGCCCATGTCGCCTCCACTCACCAGAGTCGGCACGCGACGCGAGTGCAAAGCGTGACCATGCCAGCGTCGCGCTGCGCGGGTGCGACTGATCTGCCAGAGGCGCAGGGTTGGGATGTGGGTTGACGACCCGGAACCCGACGAGGGGCTTGACGTGAGGCCTTTCCGAGAACACTGCCAAAACAATTTGATGACCGCGAGTTAAATAGTTTTAGCTTGTGCCTCTATTTGCCTCTATTCTATGGCTGTGTGTGTGTGTGTGTGTGTGTGTGTGTGTGTGTGTGTGTGTGTGTGTGTGTGTGTGTGTGTGTGTGTGTGTGTGTGTGTGTGTGTGTGTGTGTGTGTGTGTGTGTGTGTGTGTGTGTGTGTGTGTGTGCTATGCAGGCGCGGCCTCGGGCTCGGGCTGTTCTTCTCCCCTGGAAACGGGTTGTCCGCCTCCCGCGCGTCTTCTGTTGTCCTTTTCGATCATCTGGATGATGCCATTGAGTAGGGCAAACGAGCCGCATATCTGGACTGTTCGCACGCCGACGCCGCGCGGAATGAGACAAGCGAGCGTTGCCTTGACGTAGGGAAGCATCGATTTCGGCAGGGCGTTGGGGATGATTTTTTCGGGCACCGACTTGTCCACAAACATGCGGAACAGCTCCGGGTAGGGCTTGTTAGGGTTCATTAGCTTGTACGTGCTCAAGTTATGAGGGACATGGGAGAAATAGCCTGCGACGACGCCGGCGCTCAGAGAGCCCGCCGTGCCCGCAACGACGGCATTGGCGACGTTGCGGTAGCGCTCCTCAAAAAAGTCGCTCAGCTGGTTGAGGCCGATGCCGAAGATGACCTCTCTTCCCCCCCTCGGCAGCAGGCCCCTCGTGGCGCGATACATGAGGGGCTCCGGGTTGGCATGCCCGACGTTGCACGCCTCGAGCAGGCTGGAGATGGGGGTCATGACGATTCCGGGGGCGACCATATTAGTGACGCGGACGGCGACACGGGTGGGATGGGTGTCCCATTTGTCCGGGTCAATCTCTCGATCGAACAGTGCTCTGAGCCCCTTAAAGCCGGCAATGTAGGCGACGCGGGCCGGAACCTGGACGTGCATGTTGGGAAACAGCGGGGACGAGAGGCCGCTGAGGCGGTGGTTGAGCACGGAGTTGAGGGCGGAGCGGTAGTACGACTCGACGGTGGCTGCGACGCAGACAGCTGCAAAATTGACGTCGTTAGCGCGCTGTGCGAGGAGTGGGGTGCGAAACGAGCTGCCCTTGATGCGGAGGTCCTCGGAGAGGCCCTCGATGACCTGTGTGGCGAGGTGCGGGCGTTCGCGCAGCTGCTGGCGGAAGGTGTGCGTGCTCATGGCGTACGCGGCGCACGTCTGGGTGACGCACTTGGCCGTGGCGTAGATCGGGTCGCCGGCCGTGACGTGCAGGGCGCTGAGCGTGGCGCCGCACGCCTGCGTCTCGACGTAGCGCTCCACGCCGTCGCGGCCGCGGCGCAGGCGGCGCGCGTAGCCGTCCGCCAGCAGCAGCAGCCGGTCCGCCCCCTCGCTCTGCGCGATGATCACGTCCCCGCGCGAGAAGGTCAGCTTGTGCATGTGGCCCGCCAGCGCGCGCAGCTCCGAAGCGGACACGCGCGAAAACATCGGCGCCTGCGATAGCTTGGACGCCGCGTCCGTCACGTCGCCCGCGCTCAGCGGCACCGGCGCGGGGGAGGGCGCGGCGGGCGCGGCGGGCGCGGCGGGAGCGGGCGCGGGCGCGGGCGCGGGCGC
>NW_005179201.1:89095-95824 GCF_000350225.1 Chondrus crispus
CGCTTCGGCCTCTGCCACGCCTGCGCGCAGCGCGGCCGCTCCGTCGTCGCCAAGTATCGCTGCCCCCGCTGTCAGGTCGCGTCGTGCTCGCTCCCCTGCGTCATCGTCCACAAGACCGTCACTGTGAGTTTACCACGCTCCGCTTGCTGCCTCTGCCTGTATTGTCTTTGCCCACATCCTACACATTGATCACGCCACTGACACCAAGTCTCCCGCTAACCGTTATTCATCCATTCATCCCCCCGCCCCCACCGTCCCCCACAGAAATGCTCCGGAGTGCGCAATAGGGCCGCCGCTGTGCGCAAAGTCAACTACAACGAGACCAATTTCATCAACGACTATACGCTGCTCGAGGACGCCGGTCGCATCCTGGACTCGGCCGCCCGCCTGCGTCAATCCCCCATCCCCCGTCCGAACGGGAAGAACCGCCCCCGTCCTCCCGGCATATCCAAGGGCCGCATGTCCATGCTCACCAAGGAGGCCGCGAAGCGCAACATCAACCTGCGCTTCATGCCGCGCGGCTTTGCGCGCCACGCCCGCAACTCGTCCCACGTCCGCTCCATTCCCGAGCCGGACGTCCCGCCGCCGCCGCCCGCTCCGCAGGAGAAGAAGGACCCCCGCGTGAAGGCCATGTTCTGGCACTTGGATCTCTACTTTGCCAGTTGCAGTGACAAGTCCCCCGGCACTAAGCTCGTCAAGGTCGACGCTTGTGAGGAGGAGCAGCGCATTGAAGCCATTTTATTGGGCGCCACTGGCGCCCTGAAGAAGGGCAGGAAGAGGAGGAGGTCCGATGCTATTACATGTACGTCCAAGGCCAATGATGGCTACGCAAAGTATTTGTGCGCGAGTCCGGACGACTTGGTCGTCTTTCTGCGGAACGAGCACGTCCTGGCCGCCAGCACCCTCATCTCTCCGTCCACATCGCCTCGCCCGGTCTCAACTCGCTCCGACAAGTTTGACTTGAATCGATACGTCCCCATTCACAATGCCCAAACCCTCAGGCAAGCCCTAAGTGGAAGGTCTGTCGTTGAGTTCCCTGTGTTGCACGTCGCCTTCGCAGGAAGTAAGCAAGCCAAGGAGTTGGCATGTGCTACGTCGGGCATCTTTGAGAAGCCCGATGAGACCGATGACTCAGATTCTGCCTCGTCGGCGGAGAGCGAGTCGGAAGATGAGGACGCCCATGTGCCGGAGCCTGTCGAGCCAAAACCCCCGACAACTGAGGCCGCTTCGGCGGAGAAACCGACCCACACAAGCTCCTTTTCGGGCATCTTATCGGTAGACGGACAGCAGGAACCCTGCCCAGAACGTCCGTTGAAAGCCAGACGACTTGAATCGCCCCTGAGCGTGGCCCCTACAGCTAGTCCTTCGGACCTTCAGAGCACTGCGAACTCCGCTACTCTGTCAATTAATGGAAAGCAGGAGGAAGGCTCGAAGATTCGCTCACCGATCACAATGGATAATCACTCTGCCGACGAGAAACCAATATCCATTTCGAAGGAGGTGGGTCCAAGCAAATCGCGTTTTGACTCACACGGCGGGAAGTGGAAAGAGGGAGAGGGCCGAGGGCCGAGAAGGGGTGTAAACCCAGAAGATTTTGGAACTTCAGAGTCTGAATCTTTTGCTGTAGATCCGCATGGTATGAGGGGAAGTGGTCTATCGCTTGAGGATCCGTTCATGAGAGAATCTGTGAAGGCCATTCTTGAAACGAGGATTCCGAGGAAGCGGAGGGAAGACAAGCCACCCCCGTGTTCCTCGAGCTCCGACAAGCAGTCCCCGCCTCGTAAGCTCGCTGCCACAGGGTGGTAATGGCAAACAATAGAAGTAAGATAACTGTAAGAAACTAGTCACACTGACGAGCTCACTAAAAGCAATATTTCTAAACGTCGCAAACTGAGAAGAGCGATTCGATAAAGTAAATCCATCACTATCAATGTCTATGGATTTTTACTTGCATACCCTTTACGTTTATGGAATAGACGATGCGCAGACTATCTGTATCTACAGGAAGTTGGCCGCCCGCACAGGCTCATATTCTCTCGTTCGCGGAGAGGTACGCATGTACTGGCGTGTGTCCGCTATCGGTGACACTTGACTTCCAGACTTGGAACCGCCTCCGCTCCGAAGTGAGGAACCAGATCCTCTCGACGACCGAGAATTCACAGAGGCACTACGGGACCTGGGCAGACCATCCTCTCCCCCTGGCGACGCTCGAGAGCGAGAATGGCTTCCAGATGACTGGCTGGGCGGCCCATTACGCATCGGATCCCGTCGCACATGCGTTCCAGTGGGGCGCCTTCTCAAGGAGCTGCTCTCCTTTCCAGTGACAATTCCTCCAATCCTGTCCTTAATCATTAGCCAAGCGTTCTTTGCAGGCGTTGGCGATGCTGCGATACCCCTAGAGCGAGTGGCGGTATGGTATCGTGCCCCAGAACCAGAGCCTCCAGGTCTGTTTTGACCGGCAGGACGTATGGGTTCGTGACTGCGGTAGGAACTAGAATCTGTTCTAGCTTGGCGATCGGGAAACCTACTAGCGCTGTGCGCGGCCGCGTCCTTGTGACGCAACTCCTCTAACTCTTCAGCTCGACGAACTGCTTCCATTCCCTTTCTCTTCGCAAGATCTGCTTCCCGACGAAGACGAGCACAATCATCGTTCGCTCTAGTCACGGCCTCCCTGAGCTCCTTGATCTGTCTTTGACTGACGCCTGAAGTGCTCGTAATGTGAGACAGTTTGTCTTGATACTGCAGGACCTGCTGGCGAAGGTTCTCCGTTTCCCTGAAGTTGTCGTGTAGTTTCTTAGAGAACTCATTCACGAGTTCAACCTGAGCACCAACATGGGCCATTTCCAATTGGTAACGTTGGTCAGCTCTCTGTCTCTCAGCGCGCATTGTAGTGATGTCACTCTGGAATCCAGTGTTCTTGGATAGCAAGTCTTCACTTGACTTTTGCAGATTGGCGATGAGGCTTTGCCTATGCTCTAACTCTTGCCGCAAAAGCTCGAGTTCTTCGTCCCTCTTCTCCGTCATTTCGGTCATCTGTTGAACCATTGCCCTCTGCACTTCAGCCCAAAGCCCTCTCGTCTCTTTTGTCATTTGGTCTGCAATCTGCTCACCCTTCTTGTCTGACTCGTCAAAGCGAGAATGCAAATTGGCATGACCCTCTGTGATCAGCTTATTCAGGTTTTGGCTCTCAGCAGACATAGAGTTCCTCGACGATGCCAATGACGATCTGGCCTGGGTGGTGGTGCCCACACTATCAATCGCCACACTCAATCGACTCCTAGCATCCTTCAGCTCGCCCTCTCTATCGGCCAAAATTTGTGTCATTGCACCCACAACCGATTCAGCGTTCTGCTTGTCCAGCAGAAGTTCTTCTTCTTGTTCGACACGCTGTGTCTCGTGGAAAGTCATTTGAAGTTCTTGCCTAGATAACATGTCACGCGCATTTAGCAATTCTTTGGTTAACCAATCAAGATGGCGCCGATCAATTCTAATTACGTTGCCATCGGTAGCGACAGTTCTGCCTTGAGTGCCGTGAGTGCTTGTGCTGTGGGTGGTCTTCGTTCTCCGACGGGAAGCACGTGGTGATGGTGGGAGGGGTGGTCGGCTCCGTCCTGGTGTCGCTTCCCTGCTAGTATCGGTGCGCATTTCACTGTTTCGCTGATCCTGACTCGCGCTGGATGACAGCGGGATTCCAGCAGACTGGTCACCCTGTATCGCTTCATCCCAGTTATATCCTTCGCCCTGTCCTGTATGAAGGAAAGAACGTTCCTTCTCTGAGGAAAACGCATCACTGAATGACGCAATGGAACCTCTCTCATCTGCAGAATAACGCCCTGATTCCGTGCTGGCTTCATGCGCCCTTTGGAGGTCCTGATGTACAGGGGACCCCGGCTCCATCCTAATTGCCCTGCGGCGTCTGCTCCTCGGGCTCTCGGCATGGACCGTCTTCGACGGAATGAGATCTGTGTCACCAGACGGTAAAGTGGAATCTTGGGTCGTTGCCTGCGACACGTTTTGGTCACCGCGATATATTGCCGCAAGACTGGAATCCAAACGGTTGGTTCCCCGGTCCGCATTGTCTATGCCTGCTAATTCTGAACTCCTCCAAACCGAAATTAACTTCTGAAATAATCCTGCGGAAGGTGCCATGGTGCTGACTGGATTCGCGTCAACAGACTCAGCGGCATGTCTGCGTGCGGTGAAAGACTCTACCAGAGCTGCTACGGTTGGAGGAGACGGGGGGGTGGGTGGCACTTCACGGTACTGAAGTGCAGTGGGGTATCCACTCGGATGTACCGCACGACGGGGTGCAGGGGATTTCGCCGACTCAGAAGGCGCGAGATACTCGGCGTCTGCTGCCACCATCGCCTCTGCCTCTCGAAAAACGTCAGAATGGCGTGACCCCCGCCCAGAGCCCGTAGATCTCTCAGAAGCAGAGGGGCTGGATCTGGGAGTGCGTCGAATTCTTTCGTTAGAATCCGACCCTTCCGTCCACATGGCCATGGCGGGTCCATTATCTGCTCGGTCCGAACCTGATGCACTCACTGATTGCTGCATATTCCCACTGGAGTGAGCCTCCTCCTCGTCAGGGTTGTCACCTTCATGTTCAGGAGTTGTAACATCGTACTCCTCTACCTTTTCGAAAACGTCGTCCTTGTCAGGATCAAAGCCATCGTCGTAGGGAGCGCCCTCCTCCTCCTGATCATACTCGTACTCATCAGCGCCCCCTTGGGCGCTTTCTTCGCCGTCCTTCTCGAAGCTTGGATCGGTGGCGTCGGCCTGGTTAGCATAGTTGTCCCCATCGTCCGTAGGACCAACGGTTTCGTCGAATGGACTGTCGCCATCTTGTTGGCTAGCCCGCGACCCGTGGGATGCTGTGGGAGGTAACGCAAAGGAGCCGGTGCGCTGCTGCACGGAGCTCTGCGCATGTGCTTGGCTTCCGTCTTGTGGGTTTTGTAGTGGCTGTCCTAAAGGATGCTCGCCTCCGCCGGGAGATTGATACGCTGTGGCGAATGGTACCCTCGAGTTTTTGGACAGGAGCTGCGGATCTTCGAACATGTTTCCTTCCCCAGAATGAGCAGACAGTTGAGGTGATCCATTTCGAAAGAGTATAGGAGCGACCTGGGGGGGTGTCATCTGCGTGGCAGCGGTAGTCCTACTTAATCGCCTTGGCATTGGGGGCGGCGAAAATAACTGCTGCGGAGACATAACGTCAGCCGCATGGGTCTTCTGTCTGTAGATTTGCCACTGACTAGAGGGCTCCGGCGCGTCGGAGCCTGAGGGACTCATCAAATAGGCAGGATTTGTAAAGTCAATCGGAGCCCTACTTGACAACGTTCTTAGCTCTCTCGCGCTGAGATTGATAGAGGAAGAATCAACGGAGGCATCTTCCTGAAGCTCGTCGCTTGGTTCGAACTCTGGAGCGACAGATATGTGTCTCGTGATGGATGTACTTACGGAGTGGCGTACCGTTTCATCGACATGATAAGGGGCAACGCCAGCAAACTGTGTGCTGGGCTCCTGTGCCGGGACGTGAGACACGTCCTCAGTTCCCTCCGTGGGACTATGATCTCCAGGCGTGTGTTCCTTTGGGGTGAAAAAGTCGTCGGAACCAGTCGCGCTATGACCATCTTGATCGACATGCTGGTCGTGCTGGTTAATATTCTCGACAAAATGTTCGTCCACCTTGCGCTCACCTGGGAACTGATCTGTGGCTGACAAACCGTGATCCGTAGAGCGGGAGCTTTGGCGGAGCGGGGAGAGACTGCCACGGCTGTTGTTCTCGTCATCTGTGACAAGGGAAATCTTGCGGCCGCCCATGCGGTCGTCTAGCATAGCACTGTGGGCCAAGGCGGCTTCGCCGAACAAAGGTGGAGCAAAGGCCTCAGCGTCGTGCTTGCGGCTAAGCTCGATAACACCAGTAGATTGAGGTGCGTCTTTTGTCAAAGACGCTGCGGCAATACCGGCTCCAACGGCTGTGGCAGCCGTGGCAGATGCAGTAGCCGTAGCAGTAGCGGAAGTGATCGGGATAGTTGATGGACCAGAGGCACCTGGGTTGTAGGCACCGGGTGTCTCCGTGACAGGTGTGGAAGGGTGAATGGTAGACGAGGCAGTGGGCAAAGCGGGAGTGTTTGAATCAATGTTACGAGAGGGTTGTGAATAAGTAGAGGCGGAGGGAGGTTGTTGGTCGTCTGGCAGAGCGGAAGCGGAAGCAGGGCCGTCGGCGTACAGCAAGTCGGGAGGCGGAAGTTCGACAGCCTGGGCCACAGAGGTGAGGCACTTGTGCAGCGAGTTGCGCAAGCTATCTGTAGGCAGCTGCCAAAAGACGTCGCGGTAGGTGTGGTCTGGTCCGTACACGGCGGCGGCCAAGACGAGCTGTGCGAGCCTCAAGGCCGGGCGGATGTCGCGGACGGGGGGGACGGCCGGAGCGTTTCCGACAAAGTGGTCGACGATGCCCGGGACCGAGTGGATGTTAGCGTCGGCGCGGACGACGTCGAGGAGCTTCTTGACGGCGGCGAGGACGAGGCGGGTGTTATTGTTGTACTGGACGGTCTTCTGGCGGGCGTCGACGTTGGAGAGCGGGGCGCCGGGCGCGGGGTGGGAGATGGGGGCCGAAAAGACGTTGCGCGGGGCGAAGCGGCGGACGGCGTTCGGGGACAGACGCGCGGGGTCGAGCGTGGCGACGATGTCGGCGAGCACGACGCCGTCCGAGAGCAGGGTGGTGAGACG
>NW_005179201.1:96365-96874 GCF_000350225.1 Chondrus crispus
TTCCATTTCCTTCGCTACCGTTCATACAGCTATGCTTCGGCGAAGCCCTTCGACGCGTTTCTGAAGGGCAGGCCATGGTTTCTCGCTTCCCATCAAATTGCATCGTCGCAGCGCCCTTCAAACTCCTCTTCATGGCCCCACGCCCCAGTGTCTCGATACCACTCTCCCCATTGTCTTTCCCTACTCTGCATCTGCAACTCCCTGTTGCCTGTTGCAGTATAATCCGCCTCCCTTCCGACACCTCTACCTCCACCGGGTGGAGTCCACCCCACCCCACCCCCACCGCACGCCGCCTTAGCCTTAACATATCTACGCTCCCCCCGGGTTCTCCCTGGTTGTAAATAAAGTTTTTCATATACCTTACATCTTTATTTACAACAGAGCTAAGACCCCGCTCCCCCCCCTCACCCGCTCCCCTCACGCACGTGCCACCCCAAACGCCGTACTCCGCAAGATCCGCAGCCCCCCGACCTCCCTGACCTTATCTAGCATCTCGTCCGTCCGGACGA
>NW_005179201.1:97561-105568 GCF_000350225.1 Chondrus crispus
CGTGGGACGACCCGCGCTACAGTAAGTTACTACAGCATTCCGTTACTGTAGTATTATGATAGTCGCATTGTATACATTAAATACGAGCGCGACCGGCGGCGGGGTAGGTGGACAAGCACGGATTTGTCCACGACCTACCGCCTAGTTCCGTCTTCCAGCTTAACTGACGAGCGCGATCCGCCTTCGCGCGCGTTAACCGGGACAAAGTGGGTAGGGGACAGCCGTGTACGCGAGCGAGCTAGATCCGCCTCCGCCGGTCGGCGCTGGTACGTTACCCAGCGCTGCTCCGGGGGATCGAGGCGTAGATCGCTTTTTTGGGTACATCTGGGACAGGAATGTGGGTGCTCCCTCTCAACTGCTGTGGTTCTGTAGCAGTGCGAGGAGTGGGCAGGGAAGTACTGTATGGCTTCTAGGAAGGTGTGGCGTGCCGCGAACTCTTCGTTAGGAACGGCCCTCAGGGCCGTTGTGAGGGCCGAGGCGTTGGCACACGGCTTATGCCACACTTCTTTCGAACACGGGAACGCACATATAGCGGAATAGCGCATGGTGGCTTAGAGGTTGTTTTCAACGGTTTCTCACACGTGACTCCTCTTTATTCCATTATTTTCAGGACGGCAAGTCCGGAGTCTTCTTCTTTGGCCTTAACTTGTACAGCTGTACTTCAATAATGCGGAAATAAGACCTGGAGCTAGGGCTGTACTACTTGGAATACGGCTGTCTAAGAACCGCTCATCCCTTGTACCGTAGTCCGCACTGCTGGACAAGATTCCGTCCCGAGTCCTAAAACACAGTGCCGCCTGTCTGTGCACCACCGCCGGGACCGCTCATCTCTCATACTCTGCCATCCCGCCTCACTCTTTGTCCCACCGTCATCCGTGTTCACCCCGTCGCCCGCCTCCTGTGCCATGCACTGAACCCGGGCTGGAGCACACCGACGCCACTTCGCAACCAACCCTCTACCCCTTCCGCATCTTCCGCTCATGCAATGCCACCTGCAACCACCGGCGTCCAGACCCGCACCGGTCAGGTCCCCAGTTCGCAATACATTCTCGCCACGGGCGGCTACGACACCTTTGTGCGCTTCTTCGACGCCCAAAACAAGAGCCTAGTGCGCGAACTCCAGTTCGGCGAACAGCATGTCATCCGCATCGCCTTTTCCGGCAAGGGAAAAGTTGCCGTTAACCACCCGCTCTATCTGATTGTCGGCGGCTCTCTGCTCGTGTGCGTCTACGACGTCTCCACCAACGATACTCCTCCCAATATATTCGCCCCTTTCAAAGGACACACAGAGCCCGTTACCGCCGTGGGATTCGAGCCCATCAACTCCTCTTTCGTTTTCTCCGCCTCAGAGGATGGCACCCTGCAAACCTGGCTCCCAGCCACTGCACATTCACCCCATTTGTACGGAGGTCCCAACTCCCTGTATTCGAGTCATGGCATGGCCCACCCCGCGTTTCCGCAAGCCCCTACTATGGGCGTGCTAGGCAGCTCCCCTTTGCCATCCGGGAGAACATTCCAGCCTACCAAGTTTGAAAACAAGCAAGGCTCGACCATGGTACCAATTCACGACGCCATCTACTATCCCCCGGACGATCTCTTCTTCACTGCAGACGCGAAAGGCCGCCTGCGAGTCTGGGACCATGCTACCCGCCGCTGTTGCAAGGAGTTCATTCCGCATCACAGCAAGCGAAACTTGCAGTGCTTGGAACTCTCCTCAGACTACGACATTCTTGTCCTGGCTAATTTCGATGGCATGGTTTTTGTCTACGATGTCAAGAAAATGCTCGCACATTCCGGTATCGCCCCCATCTCGTTCCGCGCTAATTCCACCTACATCACACGCGTTCGACTCAGCCCTTTGTCCAACCTACTCGTGTGTACGACAAAACAAGGCGCAGTTAAGGTTTTTCGAATGCAGGATATTAAAGCTAGCAGAACGATACCGGCTGAGGGAGCAGATAAGCGCGAAGAGAGCGTCACCCCGGTATGGGATTTCGGTTCGCATCCTGGATGGATTTGGGATGCTGCGTTTGTGGGAGATTCAGAAGACTTTATCTTCACCTGCAGCAGTAACAGACAGGTCATGCTGTGGACCTTGAAGAACCTTGGGGAAAGTGCAGAATACAAATGTCACGATAAGCCTGTCGTGTGCTTAGCCGTAAAAGAAAGATGTGCGGGAAGACCAGTCAACCAGTTCGGAGGTGGACGCAACGCGGGTACGCATGGATCTAGAGTCGATGCTACAGATGCATAAGTGCATTTACGGTGAATGCAATAACCTTGGAGTGCGGAAGTAGACAACGCTTCGATTATCATGACGGTGAAGGCTGCAGGAAGGAGTGAGAGTGAAAATATCCACCAGCAGACGAATCCGCGTAAGCAGAATCTTGTTCAATAACCCGCACTACAAGATTTGAAATCAAATATGCCCACCGTTCAGCATGGAGATTTAACAGCCAGTGTTGAAGGGAAATAAGACTAGCACGACTCCATGCCTCTCAATCTCATGATCAAAAAAGGTGGGACAACAAAACACGGTTAGTTTGAATTCTGTAAGCAGTTGTTCTCATTGCGGAGCTAACGGTGCGTGGTCCAGATGATCATACAAAAAGGACACTGCTTATGTCTTTCGTTGGCGTGCAGTTGTGATAAAGAATTCAGAGAAGATATGATGCGGACAGGTTTACTAGAACCACGACGTGTCTGCTACAAATGAGGGCCAGGTCTGCTTCCTCCTCATGCCGCAGCCTTCGCCGTCTTGACGCCCTTTTTGAATTGCGCAGGCAACTCCTTCGCAATTTCATCTACTGCTTTCATGTCACCTTCCTCAAACGATGTCTGCAGCGATTCAAGGACATTCCAAGACACCGGCTTGGACTCGTGCCCAGGAAGTAGGTGACGAACGGCATCTCTTTCCTCAATCAACTCCTTCTCGGTGGCAGTCATCATCTTTGCGGAAAAGTCATCGATAGGGAGTCGTTGAACGCGTCTGAAGTGTGAGTCACCCTTGCAAATCGTTGGCACAGAATACCACAACCCTTTGTGAATGCCGTAGCCACCATCTGAGACAACAGCGTTCGACTGCCACGCGTCACCTGAGCCGAGGTGCAAGTCGCGCACCGTATCCAACGCGGCAGATGCAGCAGACGCAGCTGAGGAAGCACCCCTTGCGCTAATTACCTCTGCGCCACGCTTCTGTACGCGTGGAATAAATTCGTCCTTGATCCACTTGTCGTCCTTCACTATGGACTTAGCCCACTTACCCCCGATGCGAGCATGTGATAAATCTGGGTACTGCGAAGCCGAATGGTTGCCCCAAATGATGACGCGGTCGACGTCCTTGACGTCGGCTCCTGCCTTCTCCGCGAGCAAGGCTTGTGCGCGTGATTGATCGAGACGAGTCATGGCGATGAACTGCTCTTCCCACATATCCGGGGCGTTCTCTGAGGCGACCAAAGCATTGGTGTTGGCGGGGTTGCCCACAACGAGCACTTTGGCGTTGACAGCGGCAGACGTGTTGAGGGCTTTACCCTGCTCGGCAAAAATTTTGGCATTAGCGGCCATGAGATCGGATCGCTCCATGCCGGGGCCACGAGGGGAAGCTCCGACTAACATAGCGTAGTTGATGTCCCCGAAACCTTTGTTGAGGTCAGACGTGGCGGTAACACTGGACAATAGCGGGAATGCGCCGTCTTCCAACTCCATCATGACGCCGCGTAGAGGAGACATTCCTGCTTCGGTTTCGATGAGGTTGAGATCGATCAGCTGGTCCTTCCCCAACATCTCCCCACTGTAGAATAAGTGGCACCGTAGTCAAATACGATGGGCAAAGTTAGTGCATCTCGCGAAAATATATGAAGCGGATCACTCGGTGAGATGGTCTCTCCCAAGTGGTGTTCCCACTAGAAGCGGCGGCAGGCGCGTGACACTGTAGGGCTGCTTGCATGTTTGCTCATCCCCGCATTCGTTACGCGATCAATGCCGACATGCAGACGTCACATTGCGATTGTAGCGCGAAAGGTTGAAGGATCGAAAACACATACCTCGCGATGCGCATAACCAGGGCATATCCAATCTGCCCCGCGGCGCCCGTTACGGCAACCTTGAGCGGGGGCAAGAGATCGGCATTCTTCGTCGACAGGGCGCGAGTGGCGCGCGAAGCGCCGAGGCGCATGGCGTTTGACGCTGCAGTGCGAAGCATGTTGAGGATCGAAGATGTCGCACGCGAGGGCACAGGCCGGTATGGGAGGTGTGCTTGACGCGATGCACACAAGTGATGCGCAAATGACCGGCTGGCGAGCAATCTCTGCATCGGTGCTATGCTCTGATTTGCGGTTTGAAACATTTCATGAAAGTTAGAAAAGTTAAAAAGTTCCAAACTTTTGGGAACGCCTCTTTTGCTCTGACATTTACTCCAATGGAGCGATAACAAGTGGAGACATAGATTTGCGATTCGCCTTTGCGGTGCCGACGTCGCCCTCTCCCTCCCTCTCCCTCCCTCTCCCTCCCTCTCCCTCCCTCTCCCTCCCTCTCTCACTGGTACGACCCCATTCACCCGGACGACAGCATCAGCATCCGGACGGCAGCATCCGGACGATTCTTCACCGGCAGCGACTAACCACGGTGCGCAGCATTTCGCCGCCGCAACTTCAAGTGAACAATTTCCGTGATGGCAACTCCCCTTCTTGCGGGCATGGCTGTCGCCGGCGCTGCGATGGCATCGCGCTATGCCGTTCTCGCGTGGCGCAACATGACTCGGGGCGGCGTCGGCGGGGCCGTGAAGCGCTTTCCGCGCTCGATGGCCGGTGGGTTTGAGGAGGAAATGACACGGCGCGAGGCTTTTCAGATTCTTGGCTTGCGCGAGGGCTCGACGAAGGAGCAGATTCGCGAGGCGCACCGGAAACTCATGCGCATGAACCATCCCGACAACGGCGGCAGCACCATGCTTGCGACGAAGGTCAACGAGGCCAAGGACTTTCTGGTGGCGGGGAAGAGGGGCAGCAGGGTCATTTGATGGACATCCTTGTCTATTTAAACCGGTTTCTTTCAGAAGAGCTCTCCTCGGCGACGGGGAGTTGTTCAATCGCTCCGGGGCGTGGCACGGCTGTTTCCCCCTTTTTCGGCAGAGTAGGCCAACTCTGGAGGGGGTTGCGAAGGAGAAATTTGGAGGAAACTTCACACGGCAGGGGTGTGTACTACGTGACTCACTGCAGTTGAATTTTACGATACTCGCGTTCGTTGAGTTATGCTGTTCTACGGACTCTGCTGGACATTGAGGCTGCGGAGACCACGAATCGAGTCACGTTTCGCGCATCTAGCACACAGGCACTCTCTCCTTTACGCCACCGCTACACAAACTATATATATAAGCGGTCCGCTGCTAGTGCTCTTGCGTCCACTTAATGGATTTCAAATCCACGCCCTCTTGCACCATTTCCCACAGGGGACTCATATCTCTTAACCGCTTGACATGCTTCGCGGCCAAGTCGATGGCGTAGTCAACCTCCTTCTCCGTTGTAAAGCGTCCAATTCCAAAACGAATGCTGGTATGCGCCATGTCATCATCTACACCCAGGGCCCTGAGCACATAACTCGGCTCCAAACTGGCGCTTGTACACGCGCTGCCACTACTGACGGCGACATCCTTGAGGGCCATCAGTAAGCTCTCGCCCTCTACGTACGCAAAGCTGATGTTCAAGTTGCCAGGAAAGCGGTGGTCCTTACTCCCGTTGAGCACGACCTGTGGCACGCGCTGGACGATTCCGTCGTATAGGCGGTTGCTGAGGTGGGTGACGCGCTGCAGGTCGTAGTGCATCTCTTCGTTTGCGATGCGCGCGGCCTCGCCCATGCCCACGACCAGCGGGGTGGCCAGCGTGCCCGAGCGCAGGCCGCGCTCCTGGCCGCCGCCGCTCATCTGCGGCTCGATTCGCACGCGTGGGCGGCGACGCAAGTACAGCGCGCCAATGCCCTTCGGCCCGTAGAACTTGTGCGCGGATATGGACATGAGATCGATGTTCATGTCGTTGACGTTGATCGGCAATTTGCCGACCATCTGGGCCGCGTCCGTGTGAAAGAAGGCCTTCTTCTCCCGACACAGCTCGCCAATCTCGTTCAACGGCTGCACGATGCCAATCTCATTGTTCACAGCCATGACCGACACCAGGGCGGTATCGTGGCGTATGGCGTCTCTCAGCTGGTCCAAATCAAGAATGCCGTCCTTCCCCACCGGCAAGTAGGTAACCTCAAAGCCGCGCTGCTGCAGCCATCGGCAGCTATCCAGGACGCACTTATGCTCGGTCTGCGTCGTAATAATATGTTTCTTCCTCGACTTATAAAACATGGCGACACCCTTGACGACCATATTATTGCTCTCCGTGGCGCCGGAGGTGAAGATGATCTCGCGCGGGTCGGCGCCGATGAGGGCCGCGATATGCGCGCGGGCCTTGTCAACGGCGGCCTCCGCGTCCCATCCGTACGAGTGCGTGCGCGAGTGCGGGTTGCCGTAGTGCGAGGTGAGGTGCGGCAGCATGGCGTCCGTGACGCGCGGGTCGACCGGCGTGGTGGCCTGCATGTCCAGGTACACCGGGCGGGTCGAGACGAGCATGGGGCGCGGCGCGGGCGAGGGCGCGGGCGCGGCAGACGCCTCTGCCGGGACGGAGAGCGCGCGCAGACCGCGCGAGGCGCGCGGGTGCAAGGCGCGGCGGGCGAGCATTCTGAAGCGCTGCGTCGCGGGGCGGGGGAGAGGGTTGAAAAGTGGGCTGCTGCGGAGGTTAGCAGGGCGGCTCGACGGTTCGATGCGGTGGAGTCACAGCGGGTGGTCGGTCGCGGGCGGATCACCCTGACATTTGGCATGAATGGATTGGTTGAACGGGAGTAAAAGCATTTCCAATAATTTTTTCAACCAATACATTCATGCCAAGTTTCAGGGTGCTTGCGTGCTAGCACACCGTGCTCGTCGTTAGGAACAGCCCTCAGGGCCGTTCCTAACGGTGAAGGCGGGTGCGTGCTTGGGCCAACCGGAGGAGCGGAGGTATGACTGGGGGGTGGCGGCGAATTGGTGGCGGCTTTCTTCTTGGAAAGTTGGGACAGCCAAGTGGAAGAGAGAATAGTGTGGAAAACGGGATTGGATCACAACGCGGGATTAGATCAATGGTTTGGATTTTGGAGCTGGTGGCGATGGGATAAGGGTGCGATTTGCGCCAAGGCAGCATGGCATGACGAACGTGGTTGGCGTTTCCTCTTTGGGGGTGCCTCGCGTGACGCCATCAACCATTTGTACTCGGTGATGGCAGAGGGCGCGCGTGTGAGGTGGACACTGCACGTGCTGGTACAGTAGGCGGAGACAATTGGGGGCCTGTGGAGGGAGAAAGGAGTCTTGTTGAGTGGACACTGCACGTGCATATTGGTTGAGTTCGACAAAGCGGAGGCGACAGGAAACGGCAGTCTCTATCGAAATGAAAAGATTTGTTTAGACTCTAAACAAATCTTTTCATTTCTCTAAACTTTAGAGACGCCTCGGTGTCCTAGGTTGTACAGTACCCAAAGGGTACCCTTCGAGTGGTAGGCCCTTCTAGTCGGCGTCACGGGTTCGTGTTGAAAAGATCGGCATGCCGCAAGCAGCCTGCTCACCGCGCGTTGCGGAGCGGCGGAACAACCAACTTGGCGCTGTCCCGCTGTCCCGTCAACGAGGAGAGGATTTGCATCGGATGGCAGTCTGTTTGGCGCCAGTCGTTTTCAGTCCCTCAAAAATCCCCCCATTCCGCGCATGTCACCCGCGCGTGACCTCCCCCCACCACCGCCACCACAGATCCGCCCCTGCGCCGCGCTCTGGCGCCCCCGTCTGCTGCGCCTTCCCTCCAGCCTCATATACGGCCCGCGTGCGATCCCCGCACCGCGATCCGCACTCCTCCTGCCACGTCCGCCGTCACCCCCCCCTCCCCCCGCCCCCCGCACCATGGCCTTCCTCGCCCCCGCCGCCCTGCCGCGCCGCGCGCGGCCGCAGCCGCG
>NW_005179201.1:105581-113025 GCF_000350225.1 Chondrus crispus
CGCCGTGCTGGAGGAGCGCTTCCTGCACGCCGCGCTCATGCGCGACCGCGTCGCCGCCCTGCAGCGCAAGGACGCCCACGTGCGCCTCAAGCGCCGCCTGGAGGCCGCCGTCAAGGAGCAGCGCTTCCGCGCCGCCGCACGCCTGCGCGACGCCCTGCGCCACACCACCCCGCCCCCCATCGTCCTCGACAGGGCCGAGTTTGACTTCAATGGGTGGCGACCGTACGCGACGAAGCGCGTCAACTCGTGTAAGGTGTCCAATGGCGTCTGTGTAGAGGTCGAGAGCTTTTATGACGTCGAACGGAGCGGCCGCCAGGAAAGGGGAAAGATGGCCGTGTTTGGCGTCAGGGTTAGGGTCAGGAATGAGAGGGAGGAGATCGTGCAGCTCGTCGGGAGGCGATGGTGTATTGAGTCATATGTGGTGGGCGGGAGGAAAGAGGTGGAGGGCTGGGGTGTGGGCGGGGAGAGGCGTCAGCCGGTGCTGGAGCCGGGCGAGGAGTTTGTGTTTGAGACTGCTGTTCCGGTTACGTTATTTGGCCTGGTGCCCGTGCCAGTGGGTGGGGAGGTCGAGGGTGTCGGGGAGGCGAACGCCGTTGTCGTCGGCGCATGCAGCGGCGCCGTCGAGTTTGTGTCGGGCGACTGCGGCGAGGACGACTGGGAGGCGGACGTGGGCGAGTGCTTCTTGGTGCTGCCCGGATGAGGAAAAACGCCGACGGCTTGTTCTGTTTTGTTTTTATGTATTGCAACCACGCGCCGGTTTCGAGGCGCGCGCTTGCTCGCTGGGATGCGTGCGTGTGAACGGTACACGCTTGCGACGGGGAGGAAGAGCATGTCAGTGCTGTCGTGGACGGTAAATGGGATGTCCTTCATGCCAGTCACGCGGGCATTGGGAGAGAGCCACACGCATCCCGCTTACCGTTTCGTTGATCTCGATAGAAATCAAAAATATTTGCCCATTGTTTTCCGTTTCGAAAAGCCACTCCCGAAGCCACATCCGTTTAACGTTTTTCGTATCGCTGTTTCTCCTTCCATCTCCGCGACAAACCCTGCCTCCGTCAACCCCGTAACCCCTCCCTCCCCCCAACCCCGCCCTCGCACCATGTCCATCCCCCCCACCCCTGTGATCGGGATCCTCACCGTCTCCGACCGTGCCTTCGCCCGCGAGTATGAGGACCGCGGTGGGCCGGCCATCTCGGCCTACCTCACCTCGCACTTCCTCCCGCCCTTCACGGTGGAGACCGCCATCGTGCCGGACGAACAGCCGCAGATCGAATCCGCGATCAAGCGTCTCGCCACGACCTGCGCGCTCGTCTTGACCACGGGCGGCACGGGCCCCGCGCCGCGCGACGTCACGCCGGAGGCCACAGAGGCCTGCTGCCAGAGGATGCTGCCGGGCTTTGGCGAGCGCATGCGCGCCGTCTCGGTCGAAAAGGTCCCCACTGCCATCCTCTCCAGGCAGACCGCCGGCATCTGCGATCGCTGCCTCGTCGTCAACCTCCCGGGATCGCCGAAGGCCATCGCGGAGTGTCTCGACCCCGTGCTTCCGGCCATCCCGCACGCCGTCAGACTCGCCAGAGGAAGGAACACGCTCAAGCTCAAGCCTGAGTTCCATCCCACCGGGAGGATGTGCCAGGAGTGTAACGTTACGCATTGATGAGCGGACAGCTGCGGGGGACCTAGGGCCTATGGGCGGAAGACGGGGGAGAGGGAGTTTGAGGATGGGCGCACGGAACAGCGGTACCAGCGTTGGCAGGCCAAGGCTGCATATGCTCGCGTGATTCAGTGGGATTGTCGTAAGGTGCATATGGAAGAGGCAGTCGTCGCGCAAAAAGGGCGCATAAGACCGGCGTTTCTGTACAATTTTACGACAGTCCTCAGGGCTCTCTGCGTAGTTACGAATGTTATTCTCAACCTTGCCTCGCGTCGGGGCCATACGCAGCAACCACGACGCGGCCGAACGAAAAAGAACTTCCCCCCACGCCTAAATATCAGGCGACATCCCCACGCCGCTGTTCTCGTGGCCCGCTTCAGTTGATTACGCCAGAGCCGCTCGCGATGGCGGAAAGGCCAGTATCCATACTGCGGCTCTCCGCACGCAAGCCCCTTCGCATCAGAGGGCCGTCCGGCTTGACCGGTGTGCCTCTCTGCTTTTCTACCGCGCGTGTCGTGCGCGCGCCTCGATCGCCAGTTCGGCGTGCACGGCTTCTTGGCAGTTTCTGCTGCACACCCGCAGGGGGCGACGCAGATGTCCTGGCCAGCGTGATGGCCCCCCCTTGCCCTCCTGCGCATGACACTGGGTCCATGGGTGGATGCTGTGGCGGGGGGCGCGGCGGCAGAGCTTCCATGGCCACGGGGCAGATCGAGTGCGCACCGGGCTCCGTGTCCTCATCCAGGGCCATGAGTGTGAGCGGAGTGGGGCTCAAGAAAGGTTCTTCCACCTGCAGATGCGGAAGCAGCGGGGCGGTGACGATGCGCGGCGCGGCATCGGCATCGCCGTCGGCGGCGCCCGATGTGGCCAGCGCGTGCGCAGCCGCTGCCACGGTGCGGCCGGCGGCGGCCGTCTGCGCGTGCAGCGCGAGTGCGTCCTCGAAAGTAGAGCTGCGTGAGAGGTAGGCACGTGCGTGCGCGCGCGGAGGGTGCGGCACGTTGTCGTTGTCCCGCGCGCCGGCGGCGGTGGCCGACAACGCCGCGTCGACTGACATGCTACGCGCAATGCGCGCGCGCGCGGACGCTGTGGGTAGCTCCGCGGCCGCTAGCGGCCGCGGCTTGCCGTGCTCCTTCCAGGTGTGCAGCACTAGCGTCGTCAGAGGTGGGCGCGGTGGCATTGTTGCGGGGGGGAGGGGGGGGCAACAGGATGGGCAGAGATTTTGGCAGTACCGAAGTTGTCGTGGAGTTACACCCAATTGCGGACGGCGGGGAGTTGGTCATCCAAGGGAGAATAGCAGAAGGCGGCCGTGGAAGATGTCCTGCCACGTCGACGCGGCGGAGAAATACTGTAGGCGAAATTTGGGGGCGTTGTCGGTGTCGTTAATCGCAGGGGGCAGTTTCGCCGCCTCTCACTAAAGCGCCGGCTTACACCCGCGGTGCATCGGCTTGTCCAGCGTGCGTCCCCGCGCGTAGCCCGATGCCGTTTGTACCGGCTCCTGACTTGGGGCGCGACGACGAGCGAAGCCCGATACTGTGCCAGTTACTTGGGACGACCGTCGCCACTTTGACTAGGTGATCGCGGTAACTTGGGGTAAACGGCAATGCGCGCATCCGTCTCCTTCGTCGTACACGCTTGCAACCACCGGGAGAAGCAGACGATCGGCAGTCGCCCGTCGGCGAACGTTGATATCTGTCAACAGAGTTGGTTGTAACTTTGGCATCCAATGCTGTGTGCCCACTCGCGGCGTCCCTGCTGGTCCTGCCAACACCTGTTGTTCAACAACAATGCAACCTCGCTGTGTAGCTCAAATTTAATTATAATTCAAGCCTAGCCCTTCTGCAAAAGTCCCCCATCCTTCTCAACACTCTGGCAAAAACTCACAACTTCCGACTAAACCGAACGTCCCACGCCCCCCTTCCCTACCTTCTGTCCCCTTCCCTACCCTCTGTCCCCTTCACACCTCTCCCGTCTACATCTCCCCCCCCCCGTCCAACCTTTAAGAACAACCCTCCCCCGCTCCAAACTACCCGCGCACTCCGCATTATCTCCCCCCACCCCTTCCCTCCACCATGCAGTCCTCCACCTTCCGCTTCTACCACCTCAAGATTTCCGCCAAGCGCCTGCCCGGCCGCCAGCTCCGCCTGGACCCTCTCGCGGTGGTCTTCGTCGGCGGCGCGGGCCAGTGGAATGAAATCGGCCGCACGGAGAAGCGTCTCAACGAGTGGAACCCGAGCTTTGCGAAGTCCATCACTCTACCCGGCGACAACGACAACCAGCGCCGCGCCCAAGTCCGCGTCGACTTCTACAACAAGGAAATGACCGAGTCCCGCTTCCTCGGCACCTGCGAGGTTAACTTCTACGCCCTCATCCACGCGAAGGGCACCAGCGTCGAGCTGGAACTCAACACCCCCGAGCCCGTCAAGGGCAGCCCCAGAGTCTTCCTGACCGCACAGGAGGGCTACAACCAGCCCGGCGCAGATAGCAGCAGCCTCGTCAACTTGTCCATGCAGCTCATGCAGACCAACTACTACGGCGTCAGCATGCGTATTTACTACGAGATTAGCCGCGCCGGCAATGGAACATGGGTCCCCGTGCATAAGAGCGAGAACATCCAGATCGACGAGCAGGGCTGGGGGCAATTTCCGGCCAACAAGATCTCCATGCAAGACTTAACCATGGACGAGGAGAGCTGCGGCCTGCTCTTCAACCTGTACCGGTACCGCCGCCTCGGCTCGAAGAAGCTGCTGGGCTGTTTCCAGACATCTATACTGGAGCTATCGCGAAAGTCAGTCGGCGAGTTTGTCCAGTTCACGCCCAACCACAAGGAGGGCCTCCTCGCCGCCGATGTGCAAGTGCTCCACACGCAGAAGACCGGCTCCACCTACGACGTTTCGCTCAAGCTCGTCAACGTGCAGTGGAACGCCACGCTGCTCACAGAGGCCACCGTGGTATAGGGCTTCACGAGCGCACGTCACGCTGCCCCGGCAAGTCGCTCGGCAGCCGAGTCGTGCCGCGGCGGTCCCGCGTTCACCGTGCCACTGGACACGCCAGGAAGTGAGCGGCGCGTGCGGGGCGAGGAGCGGCGCGCGGCTTGCGACATGCGTGCGTGATGGGCTTGATTGACGATCGGAGTTACGCGCTCCGCGGACGTTGAGGCTCTAGCGCAGGTTGCGAAGGGGTCTCCTGTTTATGTTTGGGGCGGGGCAAACATCTTCCGTTCGGCGGTGTAGACTGTGGTGAGGCGTGAACCATAAAGATTATGCAATGTACACTTGAAAGTGCAAGCGGATAGGGCGGTTGCTTTCCGCTACAGTGAGAAACGGGGACGTGGTAGAAGTGGGGTGATTGCAGCTCCTCCGCTCCGCGAGTGTTGTTGGAACAAACGTAAAGGCTTGACCTGGAGCCTCATCCGCTTCCACAGCTTTTTTTTTGTCTGGTGACTCGGCACACGCAAGCAGAGTTGAAACTGGGGATATGCCTGCACCTGCTTACCTCTCCTCTTCAGTGACATAACATGCGGGAGAAAGTGCCTCATACCAAAGGTACAGTTGGCGACTAACCTTCCTTTCCCGAGTGTCGAATAGGTGGTCGTCACTGATCCTAAAGGATGGGCGCTTGCGAGATCGCTTTCTGCTGGCGCGCGGCGGTGTAGGACTGTAGTACAGTACACCACTCTACCCCAACGGCGGGAGGTATATATAGTTTTATAGCAAGAATCACAAAAGGTCGTTACATGGGAACAGGCCCTGGAATCGGGCCCCTCTCAGTGCCATCTCGTTCTAGTGATAATCTCATCAGGGCGTCAGCCTAGTTGAAAGGGCAGTGACTATGCACAGAGTACAGTTTGCCCTTGTTCTCCAGGCGGAGGGAACAAAAGCTTGCGATTCCACTCTTTGGAAACTCGGATTTCTCCTACTAGCGCTTCACGGGCAGCACGGGCAGCACGGTGGCCGAGCAGTTGACTTTTAAAGCTCAAGAGCTCATGATGCTGTTGGTGACGAGAGAAAAATATCGCGTCTTTTTCGTTCGGTGGGGAAACGTTGGTGGAGATTAGCGTGCACTGTATTTTGTGTTTTTTTCCGTTTCAGTTTCATTTAAAAAAGATTATATTTCAACAGTCTCGCTTGGTGGCGAACTCATTGTACATAGTGCGATGTAATGGCGAGTTTGAATCGAGTTGAATCGTGAGCATGAATATCTTTTCACCTGAAGTTTTTAAAATAGTCTCGATCGGCACACACATAGAAGCGGCAAAATAGAAGAAACAGTCTCTCTCGCGGTACTCAAAACTCCACTGTGAATCTACAGCACAGCAATATACGTAGACCCATCACAGCCTGGGCTTGGTGAGGGCGCTCTTGAGAGCGAACCTCGACTGAGATCAGTCGAGGTTGGCGTAAAAGAGGGACGGGCCCCTCGCGCAGCAAGCAGATGGGCTCCTGGCCCGCACGGCGTATCATAAGTTCCTGACACTTGCATCAGAACACTCGTCTGCGCGACTGACGGTTCCGATACATGCGCCGCCCGTGCCTGACAGGGCGTGCGGGCGGGCGGGCGGGCGGGCGGAGCAATGATATCGCTTGATGTAATACACGCCGCGGTTTGTGGGAGGCGGAAATTACAATGAAACAGAGGTACGGTAAGAGACCCTTTTCCTCAAATAACTCTGGGCGGATGCGGTGCAAGTAAATTGTGCGAGGAACATGTTGCACAGCACCCAGTACAGTACTGGAGTTAATATCGTGGTTGGACCTCGGTTTGGAAGGTATGAAGGACGGACCTCAAAAGAAAGTAATGAAGACATTGATGCTCTAGAAGGCGATTATTGTATCATTCTCCATGCGGTGTACGGGTGGCTACTTTTCTTCAGAGAGACTTATTGGAACGTGTTGCCATCAAACGGGGCGCAGGTTTAGAAGAATCATTCATGTACAGGGTATCTCATGGGCGGCATCGAAAACCGTGCTATGCAATTTATCGGCAGATCAAAATTTCGTCATATACCCTGCGAAGGGTACCCAAGGGTACCGTATGCCAGCTGGAAATGACTGTGGTCAATGTAGTGTAGTACCGTATATGTACCCTTGGGTACTGTATGTTAAAAGAGAAGGTCGAAAGAATGATAGAGTACTGTACGGGTATCTATGTGAAGAGGCAGAGCAGCACAAATGTTTTCTCCTTCGACTCGCCCGCAGAGACTCTTCGACCGCAACGCTGAGATAACGGCGAATAGTCAAGGGCGGGAGGTCATAACCAATTTCCTACAGAGGAAAGCATACTTGTACGTGTAGGGGATATCAGAATTGTCTTTCTTGAGGCGAGTCATTGGATATTGATAGCGTAGAAGCTAGAAATCAGTTTCTACTACAGTACTGTACGGCCCAGAATTTCTACCAGTTGATGAAATAAAGTGGGGAGCGTCATCATGATTCGACGAGAGAACACTTGCACCACTAATTACAGCACGAAAAAGAGTCACTTTGCAATACCCTGTACCCACAAGCGACCATAAAGTTTAAGCCCCTGCCGCATAAATCTCCTGCATAAACAAACCTTCCCACCCGTCAACTGGGGGCACCCACGCCCGCGATTCGGCTCCGCAGTTGAAGCCCACCCCCGCCTCCACGTGTTATGGTTATGGCCGGAGCGCCTCTTCGCCTATAATCGTTACGCCCCGTGCCTGTGCCTCTCCGCGCTGCCGTCCATCTATCCTTGGGTACCTTCTTCGCGATTCGCGAATGCGCGCCCAATAATCGCAGACCGCCTCCCAGCGCGGGCGCACCTCCCGAGACGGGG